>NW_005187450.1:2252092-2270279 GCF_000239375.1 Pundamilia nyererei
TGTATCTGTTTATTTTGGAGACTGCTGTGTTTTAACATTATGTATCAAAAGGATTTCGGTGGATTTTCTGGGGAAAGGATGCAGAAACGTGCACCACTGGAGAACTAAACCTAGAGAAAACTAATTTGATACTGGAAGAATAACAGATAAGTTGATGCTTTTGGATACTGTGGATGCGGCCATCTCACAGCACTTACTTTTTATTTAGTGACACTTACTGCCAGCCTTATTTTGTAGAAGTAATAAAGAAGAAGCAACTAATAGATTCAGAGAAATAAATCCTGATTTATTTTGTAAGACATTGTGTTTTTGAAATCTAACATAATCTAAAACAGTTTGGGGAAAAAATAGGTGTAAATAGTGGCGAGTGGATCGTATTTAATCCATGAGTTTTTGAGACTTCTCTATCATCAGTGTGATGTTTTATTAAGACTAACCCCCTTAAATGTTTTGTTTGTAAGATTAACTGTGAGCAGTAAATTTCAGTTTAAAAAAAATTATAATTTTCTTGAAAATATTTCATAGTTTAGACTTTACAGAGTTAATTATCAGAACAATATAAAGATTTCAAATTCATAATAAAATATCTTGGCCTGCAGCAGCAGTTCAAATGTTTTTGAGCCAAAATCTTTGAGAAAATTAAAACTGGAGTTCACTTTGGTTTGAACATCAAACACTTGTTGGCTAGGTTGTTAGTCTAAAGCAGGGGGACTCCAGGCCTCGGGAGCCGGTGTCCTGCAGGATTTAAATGTGTCCTTGATCCAACACAGCTGATTTAAATGGCTAAATTACCTGCTCAACATGTCTTGAAGTTCTCCAGAGGCCTGGTAATGAACCAGTCATTTGATTCAGGTGTGTTGACCCAAGGTGATATCTAAAGCCTGCAGGACACTGGCCCTCGAGGCCTGGGGTTCTAAAAAGTTGCTTAAACAATAAAAAGTGTATTAACCAGTCATATTTACCAAGATTTAAAACTGATTTTGTAGCCACATCTGTGAAATTGTAGGTATTTTTCAATATTTGGCTTGTTGATGGAGGGGTTTGCTCTATGATCAGTAATTCAGCATAATTAGGTAGAGCTGTTCGATATAACGATATATCGGATAACAATATAAAAACGTCTATCGTTTCATTTTACGCTATCGTTTGTTTCGTGGTGTCGCAAAATAAGCCCAAATAATTAGATGACCCCTTATGACAGGGGTGTCCAACTCCAGGCCTCAAGGGCCGGTGTCCTGCAGGTTTTACATATCACCCTGGGTCAACACACCTGAATCAAATGATTAGTCCATTGAAGGGCGATCGTGGCTCAAGAGTTGGGAGTTCGCCTTGTAATCGGAAGGTTGCCGGTTCGGTCATTGTGTCCTTGGGCAAGACACTTCACCCATTGCCTACTGGTGGTGGTCAGAGGCGCCAGTGTCCAGCAGCCTCGCCTCTGTCAGTGCGCCCCAGGGTGGCTGTGGCTACAATGCCAGCTTGCCATCACCAGTGTGTGAATGTGTGTGTGTGGTAATTTAGCCATTTAAATCAGCTGTGTTGGATCAAGGACACATCTAAAACCTGGATGTGTCCTTGATCCAACACAGCGTGGACACCCCTGCCTTATGAGCAAGCACTTTGGCAACAGTGGGAAGGGAAAACTCACCGAAAAAACCCAAACTCAGGGAGGGGCATTCAAGACAAAGTTTGAAGCTTTGGACAAACCTACAAAGCAACCAAACCACTGGAGAAAAACACACCAAAAAAAACCTTCCATCAAATATGTTTCTAATGTTTGTTTTACTGATGTTAATATTCAGGGTTCCTACTGGGCCATAGACACCAATCCTAAAGAAGACACGGTACCCAGCAGGCCAAAGAAGAGACCACGCTCTGGAGAACGAGTAAGTACACAAGTAGTTTGTATAATCCTGTTTTACCCACAAAAGGCTGATGGGGTATTGTTGTCACTCCGCCAGACAGATGGGTGGGTGGTCGGCGTGCAGCTTTGTAAATGTAATACTTTGAGAATGAGGTGACAGAATTTGGAAATTGATGCTTTAGGTGCATCTGCTAAAAGTCTCAGTGACATCTAGATCAAGATCAGAAATAAAGTTTGCTGAAAATCTTGTGAAGACAATAAATCGCTAAAGATTTTTCAAATCATACCATAGGTGCATCTACTAGGAGGCTGAGGGAACAGCTGGATGCCAGTGTTTCTGTTGTTGTTGTTTCGCTTGTTGTTTTAAAAGTCGTACCAAATGACTTCTCTAAGGATTTATTTCATTCCATATTGTCAAACCTGTGACCCCTTTAAGGTGCTAATATCAAAGTTAGACATCATCAGAGGAGAAGAAAAATGGGATTTTGCTGATGATTCGAGCATTGTTGTAAAATGTCTGAAAAGAGAATTATATGAACAGGAAAAACAAGGCATTTGAAAAAGCTTCCCAATACAAATGAGGTGCTACAGAAATGTGTGAACAGGTTTGCAGTCTTTCTCCTGTTCCCATGTTATAATGATGCATGGACAGACTAGCAGTCCAATAATGTACCTTTAAACCTCCCCTGAAAGATGAGTGTAAGAGCCCTCAGTGGTACTAGTAGCTCTGTGAGAATTGACGTCTCTTTAGCTTGTTAGGAAGCTAACATTAGCTTATTTGCACAAAAAAGCATGTCAGTGTTGGCTGTCAGGTATCGTGTGGACCACGTGATAGGAGATTACCAAATGTCAAATACAGCCATATTGTGCCAGACCATCAAGTTCTACTTCAGATATTTCTCTCAAAACCACATCTCACTCAAAGGCCAGGGGATCATCGCAGGCAGCAGGCTTCAACATCTGGTGACCATAAATCACTGCACAGTACCTCAGAGACCAAAAGATGTGGATTATCTTGTCATCGCTTGCTTTACCTCCTCCTAAATGCAGCCCAAAGTATCTTTTTACCCTTCAAGTCAATTTTCTTCTTTCTGCTGCTCATAACTACAGTGATTGTGCGCTGTGCTCGAACGCCTCGTGTCTACTCACAGATGGAGGGCTGAAGCTGCTGAGTGGACACGGTGTAACACCTTGTCTACACAAGAGGCACAGCATGAGCAGCATATTCGATGCCGCAGCAATGTAGGAAAAAACACACTTTCTTTTGTGTAATTATTACATTTTAAAGCCACAAAGTACCAAACTTTATCCGCTTTTTGTTTTGTTTTTTTCCTCTGTGGGTTATTCTTGCTGTGCACTGCTCGATTGTTATTGACGAACTTATTACTGCGCTCTAGCGCAGGAGAATGCCCGATCACCGGTGCGCGTGCCTTCTTTGTAACAGAACCAGAGCCGATGGTTGCAATTAAACAAACTTTTTGATATTCATCCTCATATTCATCCAGGTTAATCCCACAGGCTTTGGGGTTAGCAATTTTCAAGATGCCATAAAAGCAGCAGGAACAAGCTACCAGATAGATGTGAGAATACAGAAGCAGGAATGAAAATTGGTTTTGGGAAATTGATTGACAGCAGCTGAGGCTATAAATATATGTAACCCTGCATCAACTTGGCAGAATGCGGCTGGTGTGCAGTCATTAACCTGGGGATGTGAATACAAAAGCAGTGCGGAGTGAGCTCCATCGTGTATTTCAAGTCTGCTTTCACCACTGTCTGCCATCATCTCTCTGTTTTTTGTTTTTTTCCTGACTCTGACTACAGTATGGCGTGCATTTCGATGTCTGTTTTCTTAGCGGCTGATTAGCACGCTCATAAACTAGTGTCGGCGGTTAATGGCCAAAATTTTAATACAGTTCAGATTCAGTATTCAGCACATTAAACAGATTGAATTCCTCTCTGATTATTACCTCAGCGGCTTAAATGAACTGTGCTCCCCTGGCAAAGGGATGCGTACTAAAACTGCTGCCGTATGACACAAAGACTTGTAGTCAGTCACAAACGAATACAAAATAAAACATTTAAATGGCTTCAGTTCAGTGATATGAGATCTGGTGACATGCAATATCATTACTAGGCTCTGGATAACATGGCATTACTTCTCCCCGAAGCCAGAATGAGGCCACCAATTAGTGTAATCAGCTGGTGTAGTGGACCAAGCAGAAGATCTCCCAAAGTCTATTTCACAGGGGTGAGGTGTACCTCCAGTGTGCAGGTATATATTGTATTAAGCAGATGATCCTCTGAATGTTGCATTAAAGAAAATACGGCGTCTTTTATCACGATCATCCGCCTCCCTTTCTCATCCAGCCAGTCTCTGACTGTTGGCGCATCTTGATCATTATCTTTCGCTTCGTCCGTCTGCATTTCTGCTTTAGCCATCTTCCTCTCTGGGGAACTCTGACAGGCGCAGCGCGACAAAGTGCACAATCACTGTAAGGTGTCGCTCATTGGAGAAAGAATCGAGGCAAAAGACACGGAAAGGGTTGGGGAGGTACAAGAGAGGGGAAGAGCAGAAAGGAAGCGTGAAAGGAAGGTTGCGGAAAGCAGGAAAAAGACATCAAGGTAGCGAGAAGAAACAGTCAAGTTTAAGGGAAGGAAAAAGAGGTAAGAGGAGTAAGTGGGAGAGGAGGGAGGAGGGAAAGTGTTCTAGGCTTGTGTTCCAGTTAATTACCACAGAAGGCCCCGGGGCTGCCGTTAGACATATTTTCTTCACCAACGATTTTTTTTTTTTTTATTACAAACATTAATTAATTCAGAGCCTTGTCATCTCGTCTTACATGGATGGGCCCTTTGACCCCTTTTCTTACGCCTCACTTGCACTGCTGGCAGACACACTGTGGGCTGTCACATGGGCTAAGGAGAAACAGGGAGGTTTTAAGTGCTAAGATTTATGGCGGCATTACCATCTGAAAAAAAGAAAAAGAAAGAAAGGTGGGCTAAATACATCTTGTGTGTTAACTGGGATTTTGTTGCACCTCGGTTACACAGTCAAATATTTTAAGTTGGCAGGAAGGGCTAAACGTCAACCGCATAAATGCATTGTATAAATGTGTAGACAGGCAAGTGTACACGTAGTTTAGTACCTGTGTCTCCAGTGCCCTTAAGCATAATCACTCTCTTTCATTTCTGGTAGATGCTTCTCTGTTTGCCTGTCTGTCTGTCTGCCCGTCTGTCACCACTCAATTATCTCCCTGCCTATTCTTCTATTCTGCTCTTCCTCCACAAGCCTTCCTCCTGCCTCTCTTCACCTCTCTCTTGTCTTCTTTTTAAGTGCCTCCACCAGGGAACCGACAACCCGTTTAGCTGGGAGTTTATCATAAATTAAAGATTGCATTGTTACCAACCAATCCTCTTACTGTAAGCAGTTTGGGAAGGCAGGCAAGCTGTCTTGAACCCTGAAAGGAGTCAGACAAGGAGAAAAAAACATCTTCCCCAGGTTTCTTTTTTTGTTGTTGTTGTTTTTCTCTCTTTCTCTCTCTCCTTTTTTTTCTTCTTCATTTGGCAGGCATCAATTTAGCCCCTCATCGATCTTTGAATAGTTCCTCACGTCCTCACACTCAGTTAACCCTACTTTAGCGCTTTGTGAGGACAGCAGCAGAAAATGAACTGCTGCTGAATGCATTATAGGTACGTGAATAATGCATGAGGATGGCTTGATTCATCTTATCAAGTGCAAGTGATGTGTCCACTTTCCAGGCTGTTTAAGTGTCCCGCAATTTAAATGAAGCGCGCCTCGACTAGTTCACACAGTGTGAGCCTGGGGCGTGATGGTGATTCAGGAGGCTCAGTGAAGAATCATGAACTTGCAGCACACTTAGATTTCTCATAACCTTTGTCACATTTCATTTCCGTCCTCGTTTTCAAACTCCTCTGGACATTTTCAATCAGCGGAGAGCATCCACGAATGATTTCTGCATAATAACTAGAAGGCGAGACTCTACTGTTTAAAAAAATATTAGTGCACCCCTTTATACTAATATTTAAAACGATCTTGAAAATGCGTACATTTGGAAATGGTGCTTTCGCGCCGCAGTGTGGACTGCAAAAATGCCAACTTTCTAAAACGATGACGCATGTTAGTCATATGATGCAGTGATGTGACCAATTAAACTAAGAAAGCGGAGGGCATTATACAAACAATTGTTTTGTTTGCTCTCAGTTTGGACAGCCCTATTAAAGATTAATATCAGTCTGTACATGCTCCAGATAGCTTTTCTTCAAATTCTTTAACTCTCACTCGCTTTTGCAACTTTGTACTTTTGTATTACTCGCAGCATCAACTCCACCTCATTGTTAGTCCGTTTAAAAAACTCGGTGCTTTTCCTCAACCCTTTGCCGCGACGTTTCAAAGAGCCGGAAAGTAAATAAACAGCAGACGGAAATGAGGCAGGTCGAATCTTCTTGCGTTTCACACATGCGCAGTGCTGGAACGTAAGCGCTTTTGGCCGTTTCCCCAATGAAAACACCGTTTTCAAATCCATCCGGGCTAGTGTGGACGTAGCCTTACTTACACGTTTAATCAAGATGTAAGTAAGAGTAATCTTTAATAAGGCAAAAACAGAGTTTGTACAATTGTACAGTTTTGTATGACCACCTTTATTCTTCAACACAGTCTAAAGTCTCTTAGACAAGCTTTCTTATAGTTTCTTTAAGTAGTCTTCAGGAACAATTGAAGACTAGACAAGATCCCCAACACCACTGGCTGAAAGGCAAACCTGAACCTTGACAGAGCCTCCACAGTGCTTTACAGGTGACTCTTTTACCTGTTGTACCTGTCTGCTGACCTCCTTCTATTTGGATCCATCACCTGTTGTCATCAGTTTCCCTCCTTTAACCTAACCTGTTGCTGGGATCAGACTGGTATTCTGCAATGTTTTTTCAACATCTGTATCTCCCGTAACTCCTGAACAATTTGCTCAATTGAAAGAATTCCAGCATTTCCTAAAAGCAGCATTTTGCATTGATATTAGAGTCATTACGGTAATCACAGGCACGATGTCGCAGCAGCCCAGCGAGGACGAAGATTGGTTGAGAAAGGAGAGAGACGCTAATATCACTGAAAAAGCATAGAGTTGCTGCTTTCAGATGAACAGCTTTATATCCAGTTTCCTCAGTTTTGTAATTGCACGACATACCATGCCAAGATTTCAGCTAATAGCTCTTTGGGAATCACCTTGTTGGTGAAAAAAATCTTATTTTATGCCTTTTTTGTGTTTAAGTGATTCATTGGTCAGTGAGTGAAAAAGCAGCCAGTGGCCAAAGAAAGAAACTTTGAAATACCTTCAGAAAGCTTAGAGAACTGTTGTTTAAGACCACTTTAAAAAATGACAAAAAGCTCAAAGCCTTTGCTCAGTACTGTACCTGCCACAACACAGTGTAACGTGTGGTGAACCTGAAAGGGGTACAACCGGCATCTTTAGTGTTAAAGAATGCTTCACATATCTCCACCTTAAAAAGTTGCTTTCCTCCTGCAGTTTTTCATTCTCTGTTATAACCCCCTTTCAAAAGATGAGCACAGGCTAGAGATAAGCCAGGGCTGACTTTTGGCTTCATAGGGAATTCAAACCCATTGCACCAACGCTGGACGTTTTTCTGTTTTTTGTTTTTTGTTTTTTTGTTTTTGCTCTTAAGACTACTTACCTTTTCTGGTCAGAAAATGCACGATTAGCCAAAGTCTCTTGTGGGTGCAAGATTTTCTAAAGCTTAATAAAGAGTATTTGCAGAAATTCCCTTCACTTACAATGCTGCAAGGTTGATGTAGCTTTCTTTTTTTTGCCCGGTGACACCAAAAACATGTTGCCCACCACACCTTAAAATTCCCCAGCCAACCAACAAGGTTCACTGACATTGCTGCTTTTATTTTATATTCCTAGCCTTTTATTCTATAGCACAATTATAATAGAATAGAATACGATGAATTAGGTGTATTCAAACTTTATGCAGGGGGATATCAGGCAATCAGTGATGTATTTGCTGCACAGTGGTTTTTATGTCTTGTAATAGTCGCCACATTAAAGTCTTAAGGAAACATGAAAAGCAGGGTTTGCTACGTTACTGTTTTTAGCCCGTTTCCTGTAAATGTGATCAATCTCCCCAGAGTGTACTAAATCACTGATTTGAATCAGTTTACTGGGCTTATTGTGGAAGTTATAGCCAAATCAATAAAAACAGCTGGAATCTGGCCACAGATGAGAGGGAATCACTGTAGAATAAATGCGGAGACTTCAGAAAAGACATCATACGCATCACAGATTTTATAAAAAGACCTTGTGAGGTTTGTGCAAGTTTACGCAGGTCAGTTTGTGCTCTTTCACTTTTAGTGCCTGAAGCCACTGTTTATCCTGCCTTTTTTCCTTCATTAGGAAGCATTATTAGTTCAGTCAGAAACGAGTATTCTAGGCAATTTCACAACAGACTTTTTGGCTTGTCATTGTAAGAAAACCCCCAAAACATTATTAATAAAATAATAATGTTTAGTTGCCTTCACGTGGGTCGTGTTATCAGGATACTGAACCCAAATCCGCACTTATGAACATTTTCTATGCCCAGATTTTTCTCACACTGTCTCCTGTTCCTGCAGGCATCGACCCCGTACAGCCTGGAATCCGAGTCTCTGAGGATGGACTGCATCATGTCAGGAGGGGCATCTCCCACTCTGGCCATCAATGCTGTGACCAACAAGGTAGGGCACCAGCTGTTCATCAGCTGTTTCAATACAAAACAGCGCAACAGCGCAGGCATCCAAAGTTTATGTGACCGGACGCGTGGCTTCCATCCTCAGTTAGATACAGACAGAGGTTGGTTCGGCATTTGGCGACTCTCCTTTTAGAAAGAGCTTTTCTTCCATTTTGGCAAATTCAACAAATTCAAATAGGGATCCAGAGCCAGCAGAGCCAACATCATAACAAAGAAACAGCAAACAGTCAAAAAGAGAAGTAAAATCAGCGTGTCACTGTTCATTTTGACATGAGTTCATGAGGCTTGAGTTCTTTTGTTATAGCAATATCATCTACAACCTATTATCAAACATATCAGAATTGTTGTACAAGGTTACTGGATAACTGTGAGGTTGGAATTCATGCCGTGGTGGTGGAGGGGGCGTGGGTCAGAGGAGATTCATTAGCAGTAGGTTGGACTCTCTGGATTGGGATTCATTTAAATGCTGTTAGCTTCATTGACGATGACCTTATATGCTTCAGAAGCGACAGATGTTCCATTCAGAGCTTTAAAACACTGTAGTAAAAATCTTCAGAATGATCATAGTTCGTTGGCATTTATATGAATGAATATTGATTTCTTAGTTCTGTGCAATGATTAGTCATTTGTACTTGCTTGTGAGGAAAATGTGTCAAACTTTGTCACAACATATTTATAGTAAGACATAACTGCAGCAGAAGCAGCAGCAGAAGTGTCTGTTTTTCTTTTTCGCCTCTTCTTTAGAGGCTGAGAAGCCTTCGGAACAAGTCTTCACTTCTAGCAGAAAGCCTTACGCGACACAAACACACACAAGCATTTAAACACTAAACTGCGTGTGATCGCCTATGTGAGGGTCGGAGATCAAGCAGAGACAGGGACCTCTGACACCTATCTGATCTGACGCACACACCCACACAAACACAGTAATTATGCGCAGTGGGTGATCCTTTTCGTCCTGTCCCCAACCAAAGAGAAAATTTGTCCCGCAGCAGCTCGCATTACTCTGTTTGTTCTGGATGGGATGCGAAGGTCTGGACTTTGCAGCACGTTACAGTTTTCCATTCTGGACTTTTAAAAGACCCTGACTCATACTTCCCAGAATTTGTCAATATGAGACACGAGGATGAGAATTTCTGCACTTTTTTTTCTTATCAGCGTTGTAGCCAAGTACTCATGCAATTTTAATCATTATTATTATTATTATTATTATCTGGAATTCAGTCCTTTTTTGCTGTGAGACACGGCAAACAACAGAGTGCAGTGGATTAACTTGCCTACCTGAAAAAGTAGATACTGCAGATCCTTCACATTTTCCACCATCATTCTTATAACAAAGCCGTTAATAACGTTATTAATCAATGCCGCAAAAGGTATTGCAGTTTTACTAGATAATCGCTAAGACAAAACAAGGACAGAGCTTCACAAGCAGCCAACTTGGTGCAGATCATCAAGCGATTATTGTTTGGCGTGTTTGGCGTGCCACTCGTGCAGCAGGTGGAGAAACAAAAGGATTTTCATTTGATTTCTTTAAACGTGTCAGGTTGCACTCAATCCGCGCTACGCCAGGAAAGACTAAAACTTGAGTCGTCTCAGACATCAGTATACATTTTGAAACAATGATTCAGAGCACGGAGACCTTGATGATAATGATGCCGATGCCGGCATCAGTGACATCCGCCCACATCCGCACAGGTGGCGTCCTGCAGGCACAGCAGTGCGTCAGAGCTTCTTCTATAACACGTTTGCTCTCGCCGATGTTCTGTTTGCATTGGACAAAGCCTGCACTACTGAAGGAAGGCGTTCCTATAATTTGATACTGGGAATTTAGGATAGCGGGGGTCGAGGGGGTGGAGGAGGATCAGGATCAGATCATTGCACTGAGTTACTGTAATGTTTGCATAATGAAAAAACAAATCTTTTATGATCTGTCGTGATTAGTGTTTCGGTTCTTTTCTTCTGTGTAGATTTCAACCTAAAGCACCTCATTAAACCTAAAAAGAAATCCCTGTTCCTTTACTTCCACAGTCAGGAGAATTCAACTTTCACCCAGTGCCGATATTAACAAAACTATTCAAACAGGAACAGTTCAGGATTAACACTTTAACCCACGACTCAATAGCACTTCTCTATCCTTTCTTTTTTGCCACTACAAGATGTTCTGCAGTGTAGAGCACTGCCCCAGAGAGCCTTTAATGTTGTCTCACCCGAAGGCTGTATTTTCGCATTTGTCTATACAATTAAATGTTGCCTGGAGGTAATGTTGGCGCTGCGCTTCACAAGTCCTGACAGTCAAATAAAACGAGAGAAACATGATTCAACGTAATCCTGAGGCATTGCTCTTGAACGCTTTGTGATCTGCTACAATAAGATATACAGCGTAGTTACTTCGAAGCACAACTTGGTGTCTTTATCTAATCAGAATCAACAAGTTCAAGGTGGCAAAAAAAAAAAAAGCAAAATCACAAGCTTAGGGTCGGTGAGTCTATTTTTTTTCTTTCGTTTAACACAGCAAAAGGACAAATTTACATAGACCAGAACTAATATTTCCACATTTTCCTCATAACTTGCTCCATCAGTTAATGGTGCATGGGTAACTCCTTGAGTGGCGCGGCACTCACTTCAGTCTGGATATGAATTGGCCCGTGAACAAATATGAGGCAGTGTAACAAAATAGGCTACAAGGAACAATAAAGTCATGAATCACTGCCTTTGAAGGGGTTTATGTGGTGCGTTGGCTCAAATCGTTGGCCCCGTATAATAGCCTTTATTGTCATATTAACATCAACACTGTGTGTGTGTGTGTGTAGGTAGCGCTGTACAACCATGAAGCAGAAGGCAGCGAGAGTCCTGGGAGCCTGGGCGGCAGCCTTAGCAACAGCCTTTCAGAGCAAAGTTTGGCGTCCGTCAACCTCAACAACCGGAGCACCGCGGTCAGCAGTGGCAGCAACGTGCACGGATACACACCAGTAAGACCTTTGCTTTTGGTTGTTGTTTAGAGTGATCGCTTCTAGGTTTTATGTTTCTCGTGACAATTTTCCACTCAGAATTCAAGGACACTGCCACAGTGTCTGGTTTTTCATTCACAGCTGACAAATTTTAAACAAGCAGCATTAAAACTATTTTTACGTGTTCTGTGTCGTGTTTGGGTTTTTTTCCCCTGGATTCACTCGAAATAATCTGGATGATTCAGACACCGGTCGAGACACCAGATCAGTACAGAAGGTGTCTGCTGCACCCTTAGCAGACTGAGGAGGTGGTAACCAGCTAACAACATGTACGCTGGATCTACAGTACACTGCTCACTCTCATTTTATATTTGATGCTCAGATTTTGCAGCCAAATATGTTTTCGCTCATCTTTAGCAGAGCACATTCACTGTGCGTAGAAGCAAAGTAATGACACTTTCTTTGGTTTTTCAAACAATTAGGCCTAATTGTGGTCACCTATTAAAAAAATCAAGGGGAAATGGATTGTCTCTCTATTGTAGTGCTACTTTAACATGCATAGAAAGAATCAAATGGGCAACTTCAGTCATCGCTTCTTATGTGCAGAATTTATTTGTGCTCAGACAAGTGAAGCTGACCCAATCCAAAGAGACTTTTATCATTCCTTCCTTCCAGAGGTATGGAAATGCAATTCAGAGTGCAGATTGATTGAAAACTCAGTTGCTTGTTGTTGAACATTGCATTCATATGGACTGATTATTTAGCTCGTGAATTGAATTTTGTTTTGCCGCAGACTATCAATACTCTTTGCAGCCGCTCGCGCCCCTCAGGGCCGAACACCACAAAATAAATTTCAAACCTGTGGGAAATGCTTTGATAGCGGCTTGCTTCTGTCATCCAAAAATAAAACAAGAAGCAAGTTTATCTTGGTTGGTTTTGCTGTTTTTAGATGAGTGTGAGCCAGATGCTGTGTGTGTGTCTTTTGAAGATTATTTAATACTGCTGAACTCATGCTCTGAAAGCTCTTCGCGTCAAACCTCTTTCGACTTCAGACATTTTTGTAAAGCGCCAACACGACAATCCTACATTCACACCCACTTAACGCTGTGATTGGCTAGCTGTGTGGAGGTGAGAAAGGAGCGAAGGACTACACTCTAGCTCTAGCTCTTTTTTCCTCTGGTGGTTATGTAACTGCAGTACTGAGCAAAGAGTCTTGAGCCACCCCTCTCTTTATGTTTCGATTAAAAAAAAAAACAGTCTTTGTTGTAATTTTTTGAAGTGCTCTTGAGCAACAACTCTCTAGGCTTTCAGAATTGTTTTTGGACATTGGCTGCTTTTTCACTCATTTCCAGTCCAGTCTTTGTCCCTGACCGTTTTCAGACACATTTGGGGGTTTTATGTTGTTTTTTTTATTAAGCCACTTAACACTGAGCTACCATACCCCACTAACTCTATTATTTCAGCAGGTCCCACACACTGTATACAGAGGACACATTGATGCAGTCCCATGTTGTCCGCTGTTAATGTTCCTACAAACTTGGATAATACAAAGTAGAGAAGAAACTCTGCACATAGCTGTTTCGTGCCATATTTTATCCTGACAGTTTGAACTATTCCTTGTGCCTAAAAACAAGGTCCTATTTAACTGAGTAGTCTTAAATAGTCCAACTTACATGATAATGAGCTGCTTGTTTATTAAAGAGGGACTACATTAGAAAACCAATATGTTTGAACATAAACTGACCCATGATGAGCTTTTGAGATTCAAAACAACATATTAATGGAGTGATTTTGGACCCGATTAGGAGTGACCTGATGTCTGAATAACTGAAGCAGCTCCCGTTAGTTTTCCTTTCAAATCAAGTCAAGTGGCTTTATTGTCATTCCAACTATGTGCAGTGGTACAGTACACAGTGAAGCGAGACAACGTTCCTCCACGGTGCTACATATAACATATAACAGACAATCAACACAGGACTGCATAAAGTGCAAGTGTGCAAAAATTTCAAAAATCTCCCCCCAAAAAACCCCCAAACAGTGCAACACTAGGCAGAACAGAACGATACAGACACAAGCCAGTGCAGAAACAACAGTGCAATAGCAAAGTGCAACAATGACAGTGGGTTGTGCAAAAGACTGATTGTCTTTCACTACTAATGTAGTATCTGCAGGCTTTAAAGAAGTGATGCTCAAATGTTTTTGGTGTCCTCGTGACCTTTATAAGGTGCACAAAAAGGGGCGGTACACTTACACATTCTTGCTTTGCAGTCCACGAGGTTCCCTGCTGTGTCAACTGTCATTCATATTTTCACCTGTATATATTCTGGCTCCCAGTGGATAAACCTTTGTGAGCAAGTGTGCCTTTCTTTCTATTCAGTCCATTTCATTCTCCAAATCCTTGTAGTAGTGTAGCTACAACAGCGTTTTTTCCCCACTGCAATCACTAAAGTCCCTTTCGGTCAAATATAAATATGGGAACTAGACAGACCTGCATTGTGTTTGATGTATTTGTGATCGTTTTCGCGCCTGTGTCCCTCTAAACCAAATGTAATACAGTTTTAAAGGCCAGTCTCTGTTCAAAAACAAAATTACAGGAGGGCTGAAAAATCCCAACTCTTCATTATCTCTCCCTTGTAACAGCTGCTCACCTTTTTACCATCAATCACTTTTCCCTGCTCACCTCCCACCTGCATTAGCAAAGGTCAGTGCAATCTCATCTCGTTAACCTCTCATTTCTAGAGGCCATCTTTTGTTTTCTTCCTCCCTGCATCGGCTCCTCCACCTTTCGCCCTCCTCTTCCATCGTTTCAGACCTCATCTGCGGTCTAGTCCGGTGGGATCGGGTTTAGTTCTGACTCATTACCTGAAGCAGGTGATAGCCCCCTCCCCCCGCATCCCTTTGACTGACGGTGATTACTGGTGGCATTGCTGGCAGAGATCTCAGACACCGAGAGAGTTTATGGAAAGGCTGGCATTATTGGGGTGGAGGTAGATGTGTGGGAGATGTGTCGTCGTAAGTTGGCTTATATTGGCAGAGACACACTGATCAGAGCAAATTGCTTGAGTTCTCCGGGTGGATGGTGAGGAAGATGACAGCTTGGATGAAATGAGGGTGGATGAAGACCGGCTGCATTCACAATATGCGGCAGATATGTGAAGCTTCGTATTTTGTTTTTGCTTTTATGTGAAAAGAAATGAGAGGCAGCAGCGATTCCATTTTAATTGTGTGAAATTGAATTTGGTATGATCATCACTGTGAATGGCTGAATTATTAAATGATTTCTGACAGTAATTTATATAGAAAAAGTGTCTAGGGCTCGGCTGAAGTTTTAATTTAATTCATTTAAATTAAATCGTATTATTATTGAATTTTACTTTTCTGTCTGCCAATTGAAATTCAGGTGTGTTCACTTAGGTTCAGCCTATAGAGACAAAAAAGCCAAGAGGTTTGTTTCTAATGCATTTTGACTTAAAGGCAGAGGTGCTCTCCACTTGACGCCTGTGCTAGGAAGCTGGATTTGGGATTATCCAGGTAACTTCAAGGTTAACCCTGGGTTTGCAGTATTACAGAGTCCGTTCACTTCTTAGCTCTACTTACTTGTTATTGTAGCCATGGTAACCTATCCTGCAGACCCGATCTAGGTTGTCAATCAGCAGGTATGAGATCACTGCTTACCAACCAATCAGTTATCTGGGAAATAGAATCACCATTTGTGGAAAAGTCCTTGGACTTTTGTGCATGCAGGGTCTAAAGTTTTTCATCTAGACTCTTGCTGTTTCCCCGATGAGCATTAGACTGTTCTATAGTCTAATGCTGATCCCAAAACAGGGCATCTGTGGACCTTAGAGTCTAAACCTACATTATAATTATGTTTTTATATTGAATCTTTAGGCTGTTCTCAGACCCTTAGACAAAATTGAGGCTACAGCTGAAAGAATAACAACTAAATCTATCACACATGCATCTAATTCATCACATTCTCCCATATTTCAATGTTAGAGTGTTGATACTTTTATTTTACTGACTATTGTACTGTGATTTTCTGTTTCACACCGCTTATTTCTCTACAGCAGGAGCATTTCTTTCAGTTACCCTCACAGTTTTATCATTCTTTGTGAGATCAGCGGCTCGCGTGCCAGTGGAGACGTCCATCTGTGTGACTGGCCGGATGCTGCCAGCGTCATCCCCTTAATGTGAACATGCTCATAGCTGGATTAATCAATCATGAGTTAAGTTATGAAGCTGATAACCACCTTTGTGTGACAATTTACCCTGATTGCTAATGTTAGGGTAAGTGAATAAGTTGCTAATATAATCTGACCAGATGTGCCTGATTTAAGGGTTAAAAAGCAAAATAATGGCCTCACAATAGTATTCATCAACAGGCGACAGGATCTGAGCATGCTCACTTAAGACTGGTCTCAGAAAACTATGAAGTAATAAAAATATAACAGCAAAAGACAACACTGGTGCTGCAGGTAAGGAACGAAATCGGTGCTGCATATGTAAATACACTGAGGTGTGGTTCAGCTTTAGTGCAATCTCACTGTTGTGTTAGAAGCTGTTGTTTCTAACACAACAGCTAAACTTTACAATACATTTAGCCATTCAGGAAATCACTTTTTAACCAGTTCAAAGTGAAATTAATTGTCTTCATGTAATATTCTTCCTGATCCAGGCCCACAAATACACCGAGCAGTTTCTATTCTGCAAACTGTAATTCTAACTTTTTAAAATCAACAGGGCAGCAGAGTAGGAGGATGTACGAAAACGTCGAATTTCTGAATAACTAACCCCAACGCAGAGCTCCTTTCTGCTCTGTTTGATCAAAAGAATCTGTGAAAATGTGTTATTTACAGCTGTTTTTAAACTGGAGCTACAAGATAACGTGCTCCAAACCAGGTTATGCGTTTCCCGCTGGTTGCTATGGTTACCTAACCAGGTAAAATGGGAGCGACTTTTTGAGTTCAAGCTCAAAAAGTGTAAAAGAGTGTCATAGCTACCGCGGTGTAACCCAGGTCTTTGAAGCCTTGATTGTTTTTTGCTGTCGCCATCTTGGTCTCTTAATTATTTATATAGTACTAACCACAGTGTGTCACTGAGACCATTAACACAAGAGGAAAGTGTTTACAGAGGTCAAGTCAGAGAGCTGTTTCCTCACAGACTTCTATTGGACCCATGGCATTTAAGAAGAACTCGGGTTTAAGGCACTCTCACACCAGGTTAACCTATTAACCTTACTTCAGATTATACAGATGTTAGAATTAACCTTCCAAAACTGGAGGCACAGGGCTTTGATGTGCGGAGGTGTGGAGTTGTAAAACAAATAATTTTATGGTGATAATTAGTTTTTTTACATAGCGTCTATATTGTGTTATTAGAAATATGTCTGTTGTTGCTATTGAGTTTATATTAGTAACAAAGCTGGATAAATACTAGCTGATAACTTATGGAGAAGGGGTGGGATTAAATAAATGTGCACTTCCTCCCACTTTTTTGTGGAACCTCTGTATTTTGTTTATATGATCAAAATAAATAGAACATTTATTTTGATCATATATAGGTTTAACACATACGTCATCTACATGATCCGTGCAGTCCCGAGTCACCTTTTGTGCTTCTGTTTTGCATCCTGTCTTTAGATTGACTGACACAAGTTATATTATGTCACATTAGGAGCAAATATCTGAATTGTGAATCTTCTCTCTGGATACAAATCGCTGTTGTTTCGTAGCCGCGCACTGCTGCTGCAGGTGATGGAGGAAGATGGTGATGAAATACAATCCACTTAGGAGTAATCCAATAATTTTAAGCAGTTTTATGTGCGGTGAGATTTTACAACTGAATGGCAGTTCCTTGACAATTAAAACATTTTAACTGAGCCTTGGTTTAATTCGGGGAGGCACAGAAATTCTTGAAGTCACTAATATGCTCTCTAATCCTTCCATACATGCTCTGTGTATGACAAGCAGCAGTCAATAAAAGAACTAGGTGCCATTAGGTGGTGTTTTTTGTGTATTTTATAAACAGTAGAGCCAAGAGTTGGTTATGAATGAGCCAAAAAATTCTTACTATTTTTGATGAACCAGTCAAGCACATAAAACGTATGCACTTGAACCTGCAATGCCTCATCACCTTGACGAACTAAATCTTTTCAATCGCAGTGTGAATTGAGCCTTTGTCAGGCGTTTCTCTGAAACCACGACGTTCTCTGATGTTCCCCGTGCCTTTTAACAGTCGATCTGTCTCTTCTTCCTATCTGCCTCGAAGGTGAGCAGCCACTCGGAACCTTCGTCCCAGTCCTTGAGCCTCCAGCAGCCCGCCCAACCTCCGCCGCCGCCTCCTCCTCCTCCCCCGCAGCCCCAGTACGGTTTACCTGTCCCCGAGTCACGGGACAAGCAGCTCTGCTTCTCAGACTTCGAGGACCTCAGCTCTTCGTTCCGCAGTCTTTACAAGTGCGTCTTCGAGCAGTCCTTCTCGCAGCAAGGTGGGTGGTTTTGTGTGCGGATTAGTGTGCCTGCTCATGCGTACCTGTTCGACACCTATAATAACACGTGTGTTCACGGGGAAATAAAGTAAACTTCTGTGTGAGGCTTTGTGCACATAATTAACTGACAAGAATAAG
>NW_005187450.1:2270299-2275172 GCF_000239375.1 Pundamilia nyererei
ACCACCACCACCACCACCACCACCACCTTTATAAATTCAAACAGTTTAACACTGGTTTCATAGCCGGCATTCCACTATTAACCTCCACCACACACTCCTACTCTGTTGTGTTTTAATAAACAAACAATCTGTTGTTCCGCATATCTGCGTTTTACGGCTCGCTCAGTCAAATGAGTAAAGGCAATTAAGAGTAAGAATTCAACAGAAGGGGGGGGAAAAAACTCTCAAACACATCTGTAGTCGAGCAGAGCAAAGGGTTCTGCAGCTTTGATAGCAGCTAATTAGATTGGTTCTAAAGTTTGCGAAGCATCTCGCTAATTGCTTCCTGACGCTTTCAGGTCACTAGGCCTCCTCCCTCTTGGACACCCCACCAGTGCACCAACCTCCTCTCACCTTCTCTCTTCTCCCTCTCGCGCTTTCTCTCTCTCACTTTTTACTCCTGATACACATCAACAAATCTTCTGTAACCAAGGAGATTGATACGCTCTGTTGACCCCCGCAACTGCTGCCTGGATTCACCCTCTGACAAGGTCCCCTTCAATTTGTGGTCAGGGTTGTACACAGAGTACAGATAAGACAATGAGAATATAGATGGTGGGGAAGAAAACGGCACTGCGCTGAGATCTAAAAGGAAAATGAGGAAGAAAATGGATTTAGCGGATGCTTGAAAGGGTCCCTTAAGTGTGAGGCTTAGCAGGAAACGGTGTCAGTAGTCATTGTATTTGAGAATTTGAGTCATCCAGACAGAGGAGCTCATCGCATCTACAGCGAGTCCAGGACCGCACACCGCATTGCTACGGGCTCAGGCAGTGCCACCATCCTGAATTACAGGTCACAGTGAAGCAAATATGAACCTTTTCTAAAGAGCAAACGAGTGAATCAACAGCTGGGTCAACTTGTGAAGTCTCATTTTACAATCTGGCTTTCAAAATTATGCTGCCCTTTCCCTTTTTGCCATCTTAAAATCTTAAAGAGAACCCTGTTATTATTCCCTTTAAATGCACCCGTACGGTAAATTAGGAAAGAGGAACACAGCCGTGGTAAAATCATAGATAAAAATGGAGCTTTGATTTGCAGTACTGTAAATACAGTTAAGGCAATGAAAGCATTGACTATACACACAGCAGAGGGGAATAAAGAGACTGAATGAAAAATACTCTGCACTCGGTGGTGCACTCATCGATTCGCTTTTTATCAGTGACAAAAAGTTCTGAAGAGATCTTGGAGTGATAGCAAATAAAGGAAAAGGTAAACACGACTCAAACAAATGTACCAAAGGAAGGTAACCTTCGAAGAGTCCACCTTACTTTATAGTTGGACGTTGTACGTCCTTGGAAGAGCCTTTTACATTTAAGTAGTCACAAAACCGGGAAGCGGACAGCCGAGGTCCAGAAACGCTGCAGCATCATTTGAAAATTTAATGAGGCAGCAACCGACATAAAGCTTCTTCAGTGTCGATGATGAAAAGGAATTCATAGGTAGAGGTGAAGGAGAGTGTGTGTGTGTGTGTTTGTGTGTGTGAGGGATGAGTCAGAGATTCATATGACAAATCAGACAGGAGAGACACCGGGTGACGTAGCCAGGCTGGCTCGCCAAAACCTACAACCCCAATCAGAGATGATGGGTATCACCAATACTGATTATCCTTGTTAACCCAGGCTTTCTGTTTCACGCACTGTGTGTGCCCTCATAAAAGGGCTTGTTTGAAGCCTACTTAAATCAAAAGCATTATCAGATGAATGGCTGATAGAGATCTATAAAGAATATATCAAAATATAATGGCAGAAGCCCGCACTGGTGCTGCAAATAAGGCAAGAGAGCAGCTGGCAGAAAATCGTTAATCTTGTGAATTCATAAGTGAATCTATTTATTTTACCACCCAGTGCTGACATTTATGTCTAAAGTTACAGCTGCAAGCTACAGGGGTGCCAGTGCATTCGCCTCTGATGCCGTCCCACAGCCTGATGGCAAAGATGTGGAAGTCTGCTGCCAGATCAAAGTGAAATCAAATTTATTGATACATTATTCTTGCTGATAAATAACCTCCACATAAACCAATCAGTTTTCTGATCCGAGCTGCAATTCCTGCAGTGTAAAATGGACTTGGATTCAACGAACCCGTATAATTCCTTTGGTGGTATTGCGATGTATAAGACATATTCCTGCTACTGAGAATCCATAGCAGTGGTTGTGCATGTGTGATTGAATAGGAGGCTAATAGCTGTGGGTGACATACCAAGGCATGTAGGTGGTTTAAACAATTGACTGACAATAATTTAGAAATGGCAACGTGAAAGTAATCCACATCCACTTTAAAATGAGTTCAAGAGAGCAAATCTGAACATGTTGTTGAAGGAGAATCTTTGGCTTTATTTGGTTGAGCTGTTATAGTGGAAAAAAGGTGTCTTCTCCATCATTTTTGCCCCATTTTTTAAAGTTTCATGTGTCTTTATGTTTTTTTCCCCAAGCAGGTTTGATGAGTATGCCCGGTGACTCGGGTCAACAGGCCCGCACCGCCTGCTCCTACCAGCACTCTCCTGGTGGGGGAAGCGGCAGCGGCCACCACCACCAACACAACCATGGCCAGACATCGCACCACCCTCACCACTCTCACGTCTCCCCTCACTCCACCCACGGTCAGCACCAACAGCACTCTGGTCACTCTCAGCAGCACTCGTCTCTCTCCCACCAGCAGAGTCACGCTGTGCAGGCCTGCCCCACAACAGGTGAGAACAGGTTTACAGACAAAGGGCATTACAGCATGTGTAGGATCTTCGGTGTCGCCTACTGGTGCACAACATCAGGAAAAACATGGGCAGACTTTAGCAACTTTCTAACAGGGATTGAATAATACTTTGCCAATCAGAGTAATAATAATAACATCAATACATCAGCTTGCACTGAACATACCAGGTCTTTAAATTTGAATGTGAAAGCTTTCTTTTAACGATAACATGAATGTTCACTAACAAAGCAACACGAGAGTCCCTTTGATTGTAGTTAATTACTCTGGGAGAGAGGTTACAAAGGCACAGATACTCATTGAGGTGAAAGGCAATTCATGTACTTTAAAAAACCCTTATCCTTAATTACCATAATTTGTTTCAAAATCACAGAATTCAGTTAATTCGGAACAAATTTACTCAGAAACCACAGACAAAAGATGCTTTATATCCCAGTTTCCATCAACATCTGGGGAAGTTTGTGCAGACACTGCACAGGAGCAGGAACTGCTTATATGATGTGCTTAATATACACAATATAGACCTGACCACTGGTGTTTTACCTTCACAGCCCCCTCATTTAGGATATGGATAACCATAATTCTTTGTAAGATCTATTTCTGGCATTTTAGCCTTTATTGAAAGGGCAGGAAAGCAGGGGGAATGACCTGAAGCACATGGTCTCGGGTGCATTCAGACTCAGCTTCTGCAGCAGCCTTTCGGCATGAGGTCCTGCTCAACCAAGTGAGCTATGCTGGCATTGAGTATAAGCGAAATTCTTCTGGCCTGGTGAACAAGTGGTTATATTACACCAAAAGCAAACCTTCCTCACTATTACCGTTCACATTATGTTTTCCAAGAAACAGAAAACCAGTAATCTCAGCGTCCTCGCAGCAAGAAAGTTCCCCCTGCTGCCCTTGTGCCCTCGGCTTTCACCTACATCCAGAGTCATGCTTGTCAGGTTAGCTGGTGATTTTAAAGTGGCTGTAGGTACAATTGTATGCCTCTGTGTGCAGGGCGTACTCTGTGTCTTAACAGCTGGGGATTAGCTCCAGCGCCCCTTCAACCCTAAATTAGATAAACAGTTAAAAAAGAAATGGATGGCTTGATGCTTTTAGACATGGGGAAACAGGCAGTTAAAGAAATAATAAAGTTGTTTGCTTATCATTTGAAAATGGGTTTAAAATGTAAAACATGTGCAACAGTAAAAGAAAAAGAAAAGCAAAATATGTTTCTTTTTATCTGGCGTGACTGTGATTAGCAGTGGGGGAGACCACCTTCAGGGTTGAAATGACAAAATTATGAAAATATTGTCCGGTGTTCTTTTCATTCCGATGCCGCTGTAGAAGAGAAGACCTCCTATTACCGAGACTTTCACTTTGAAAGCCCCAATGCTATTTCTCCAGTTTCTCTGCTTTTCTAATTCTCCTGAAAAGACCATACAAAGCTCAAAGTATAGCTTCACATATATAGGCGCACCAAAACACTGATTCAACATTGCGATTTCCAAGGCCACATTGGTGTAACTGCAGTTCACCTAACACATCAGAATGGCACATCTGTGTACGCGGGCATTGGATTTGTATTGTATTCTTTCCTCTATAAGGTCCCAAAGTGTTTGATTTTTATGAGGCTGAGCTGATACAAACAGGCTTCTCCAAATCTTCACGAGGCTTTTCCTACTCATATTCCCAGTCTTTGTGTGTTTTTTTTCTCTTCGTGTCTCTGCAAGAGAGCTCTCAGGCCAGTGGAAAAGCCTATTTAGACATTATTTATCTAGGTTAGTATTCCCCACAACCAAGCTGAGGATGAATGAAAGCAACCTCTCTGTCTTTGATCCACGGCCTGAGAATGTATTGTTGTTTGGGTTGTGGTGGTGAAGGCGCTGAAAAGAATCTTCTTTCTTTTGCCTCACAAGCAAAGCTATGACTGGATTTTGTTGTCTTTCTTTTTGTGTGTAAACTCATGCCACCTTGTGGCTGTTTGCAGAACAGACAGATCTTTTTAAAGTGAATTAGTTTACCAGTTTGGGATCATCTAACAGTGTTGTGTTCTTCAGTATCACTGCAGATAACCAATGCTGTTTTATATCTGGGATAAATCTTTTGAAACACGCAATTTAAAGACACCATATTTGGTTTATTTTGAGA
>NW_005187450.1:2275325-2276449 GCF_000239375.1 Pundamilia nyererei
GTGTGTGTGTGTGTGTGTCAGTCATGTCATCAGACTGGTACCCCAACCTGGACTGGCTGAAGGAGAGCTGCCGCATCGCTACCAGCTACAACTGGGCTGACGTAGACCTCTCCCCATTCCAAGGTAACGCAAACACACAACTGCCATCAGTGTGGACAAATGAAATGAACACTGATAAAGCTGTCTACCGCGGCCCGCCTAAACACGGGGAAAATTGATAAAATGCGTATCATGTCGATCAGCTGCTTTGATTAAACCATTGTGATTCCTCTCTGTGCTTTCATATGCACTCGCCCTGAGGCTCAGTGTTATAATATCCAGTGTGGTAATAGTACTGCCCTAATAAAAGTCATTATCCTGCATCTGAGAGGTTCCCACTCTTATTCTCTCACACACGCACACACACACACACATAGACACACACAAGCTGTCTCGCTCCCTCCCAATTGTATGATGTGAATAATCCAATTAGGTCCCGGCTCAGTAACAGCCTCTTATCACGGTCAGCGCACAAAGCCGGCAACATCCACACGCGATTGATGACGACGGCTGGTCCTGTAGCTCACAGGCCGCTGCTGTCTCTCTCTCTCTCTCTCTACTTCTGCAACGCTTGACCTCTCTCACACCGCCGTAATGCCATCCTCTACTCTCTCTGGCTCATCTCCAAACAGCAGGGACCGAGCCTCTTGTCTCTGTCGGCGCCACATACGAGCCATACAAATGTGTTTTTGGGCAAAATATCCGTCTTCACGTTTGATAAATGGAAGCTTGAGCTTGTCTTATTTTGGAAGCGGTAAATACCAGAGGAGGTGATTTCAGTTCAGCGTCTTCTGCGTTGTTTTAAATGTGAACAGGCATCCCGTCAGAACAAAAGACGGTTTGTAGTTTCAAGGTTTTGAAACTTACGGTGACAGTAAACCGTAGTGAGATTCTTGTGCTGGATGTGTCCTCACGGTGATGGATGATAAATAATTTATTTCTTATTCAACCCGTGATTTGCTGACGCTGGTAAGAAAAAGTTCTGCAGAAGTTGTCTGGGAAAAGTCATGAAGGAGTGCATGTTTTTTTGCTGTAATGTTTAGCATGTAGAGTGACACATATTAAGGAGCAATATCACAAAAAAT
>NW_005187450.1:2277667-2279231 GCF_000239375.1 Pundamilia nyererei
CTTGCGTCCACATTTTGGCAAATCCAACACTGAACCAGTTTCACGAAACTTAGCAAGCAGTTTGCTAACTGTAGCATGGGAGATGGGTGGTCTCGTAGAGTGTCTTCCATTAAAATCTGCTGCAATGACCCGGTTACTGCGTTCACCAGATATCAACACAATTTCGATCCGCTCCTCACGTGTTAACCTCTTCAACATGTCAATAGCTGTGAACAAAGAGAAACTTTTAAATAACTCATGAAAGAATAAAGTTACGTTGAAACCAAGCACACCATTGTTTTTCTTATGACATTACCAATAAGTTTGATGTGTCACATGGCCCTTTTCCTATTGAAAAAACAAAAGTTGTATCCAAGATGGCCGACTTCTAAATGACCACCATCACCACCCATCTTGAGGAGTTTGCTCCCTCACATATACAAATGTGCCAAAAACATGACTTTAATATCACCAACCATTCCCATTTTATTACGGTGTATCCATATAAATGGCCCACCCTGTACATTTTGCTCAATATAATTAGCGAGTCTAAAGGAAACTTGTAACTTATTTTGTGGTCAAGAATTTACATCTAATTTTAAAACACTGTTACGATTCTGCAAATACCAAATTTCCTATTTTCAGAATTAAAAATGTCACAATCTACAGTGATGAAACTCGATTGCATTAAATGATGAAGCTACAAGGATGTCTGAGATACTGAAGCAAGAATTATTAAAGAATTGACATTTTGTACGCAGTTAAATCAGCTGATGAAACTATTAAAAATACATTTGTATTTTTTCCCAGCAGTGACTTAGTGGTGTCCACACCTTTAAATCATAGACTCATTAATATCCTCCCATAAGCATCCACATGTATTTATTTATCAATGTTTTAGTCCACATAAATATTAAATAATGTATTTGGTGAATAAATCAAAGGCTTCTGACACAGTTGTAAAAATGTACTTCTAAAGCTTTTAAGGCTTAAGGGGAACAGTATCATAGCCGGTATACACTGATCAGGTCTAACTTTATGACCTTCACTACCCACATGCATCAGTGAGCTTTGGCCACCAATGACCCTGTCGCTGGTTCACCTTGGACCCCTTTGATAGATACTGACCACTGCAGACCAGGAACACTCCACAAGAGCTGCAGTGTTGGAGAAAATCTGACGCATGTCAAACTCACTCAAATCCTTACATGTGCCCATTTTTCCTTCTAACACATCAACTTTGAGGACAAAATGTTCACTTGCTCCCTGATATCTCCCACCCACTAACAGTGGGTTAGTGATGATGAAGAAAGAATGAGTGTAACCTCCCCTGTCAGTGGTGTATATGGTAAATGGCCTGTATTTGTATAGCGCTTTACTTAGTCCCTATGGACCCCAAAACACTTTACACTACATTCAGTCATCCACCCATTCACACACACATTCACACACTTGTGATGGCAAGCTACATTGTAGCCACAGCTGCCCTGGGGCACACTTACAGAGGGTTAGGGACACTGGTACCACCAGGCCCTCTGACCACCACCAGTAGGCAACAGGTGAAGTGTCTTGCCCAAGGACCCAA
>NW_005187450.1:2279664-2280896 GCF_000239375.1 Pundamilia nyererei
AAAAAATACAATTTACTCGATTTGATAAGCACTGATGCATGCCTGATGTTTAAAATTATTCATTAGTCAATCACCACCCACTTAGAGGATGTCGGGTATTTCTTGGCAGTGGAAGTGCTGCTAAGAAGAAAGCATCTATTAGAGAACAGCAACGTTTGGTCTGCTTTTTCAGTAAAGTAGTGAAGGAAGTGAAATTTTTGTACCCACAGAAATGAGAGACTCATTTTTGCCGTGTTTAAAAAAAATCACAGAAACCAGTGCTGGCCTTGCATCCTTTATATTTAGCATATTGATTTAATTTAATAATAGGTTTTCTCTTATATCGCTTCTTTTTCTGTTTTTTCTTTGTTTGTTTTTTTCCTGTCTGGCAGAACAAGCTGAACAAATGCAAATTAACAACTCGTGCATTAATTTACCTGTAAAAAAACAAATCAAAACAATAAAATAAAGTACATGAAACGATGTCACATCTTGAAGCAGTAAAAGCTCTGGTGCGTGGCAGTCACAGCACTTTGCTTCCTCTCTCTGTCAGGTCTGAAGGAGAGCATGCGACAGGCGGAGCTCAGCAACTGGTCTCTTGATGCTGCCCAGATGGCTGACCTGTGTTCCTCCATTAACCAATTCTTCATGGCGACGGGGGTCATCCCCCCTCAGGGCGCCACCCACCCACAACCTCAGGTCCAACATCCAGCGCCGCCGTCCGCTCCTCAGCACCCGGCTCAGCCGCACGGGGCCATGCATCCAAAGCCCAGCCATCACAATCAGCATGGGCAACACAACCCACATAATCAACACATCAGCACAGGTCAGTCTGCCGGGCCAAGGATCCTGTACTATAAGGATAGAAGTATATTAGATTGTTGCATCTGGGACCAGAGGCTGAGATTTCTGCTAGTAACCAGCTTAGACCTGGAAAGTCAGCTGCTTTATATGTGCACAGGGCTTTACACACATGCACACATGGCAGCATCGTACTCTGGACTGCTGTTCTGTTATTTAATTATTAACACCGCAGTATCCTGTTAAAAAAAAAACCCATTACAATAAGTGAAAGGATAAGACAGGTCCATTTCACCATAGATGCCCTCCAGATCAAGATCAGCCAGACCCTGCAGGAACTGGAAATCCTTCTACCCTCTCCAATCTTAGAAGAGGTTTACAAGTTTGTGGACAAGGCTCAGCGGGCCCAACACTCTAAAGGAAAAGAAAGACAACGCAGGAAATTTCACACC
>NW_005187450.1:2287819-2291747 GCF_000239375.1 Pundamilia nyererei
GTCTTCAAGCAACTTAAAGAAGTCCAGACGCTTTTCTTTGCAAGCTCCTTTGACTACGATGACCTGGATGACTGAGAACCTTCACAGACATTACAATAAAATGCTGTTATTTATTTTTATCTGATGACTCCACTCATGTGTCAAAAGAAAAGCGTGAAAAAAAGTATGTTAACTTAAAATAACATATGGAACCCCAAAACTCTCCATTAGCAAAATAATGGTTCCTGCTGTTAGTTGACGGGATGGCGGCAGGAGCTCAGCTGACTGCCAGTCTCTCCGCTCGCTGTGTCATTGTTGGCTCGTTGTCTATTTACAGCAAAATTATGGAGTCTGTCAGTTTAATGGCAACTGAAGTAAAGATATGAAGATGGGGGAATATTTCACCAGAGGGAAATCCACTGAGTGGCAGCAGAATCTATTGGATTTCTCTGGCTTAGCATAAAACGACAATAAAATTGTGTGCGCCCATGATAACAGCTTGTGTTCTGCAAAGACGAGTAGTGTGAAAGCCGGGATACTAATCTGACAGTTAGTCATTGCCCTTTTGTCTATTCTCCCACAGGGAACATGTACATGGACTCGAGACAAAACCTTTCTTCTCTGATGGGCCCACCAGGATATCCTCACATGCCTCCCATGAGCAACACTGCTCCCACCATGACAGGTGACTCTCCCATCGCTCTCTTAACAGGTCAGGAGGAGCCTGGAGAAATACATGGTGTATATAGAGGCTTACACAGAGGCAGTGTGTGTGTGTGTTTGTGTGTGAGCAAGAGAGAGATAGAGATTTTTGGCAATAGAACACTTTAAACTGGATAACACACTTCTGATTGATTAAATAGGGAAGCTTGAACTAAAGTCAAATGTTGTATTTCTCTTCATAAAGTTAGGAGATAGAATTAAAAATCCACCAATCACAGATCAGCAACTCAACACAACCTGCTGAAGTTTAAACTGAGCACCAGAAATGGAGGCGAACGGTAATTTAGGTGACTTTGGACGTGGCGTGGTTGTCGATGAGGATCTCCTGATCTTTTTGGATGTTCCCATGAAACCATCTTGAGAATTTACAGAGGATGGTCTGAAAAAGAAAAAAAATATCCAGTGAGCTCTGTCTATCCCTTGGTCACACCAGAGGTCAGAGGAGAATGGTCCGACTGCTTCAAGCTGATAGGAAGGCAACAGTAACTTAAATAACCACTCGGTACAACCAAGTTTTGCATCTCTGAGGGCGCAGCAAGAGATGACCACAGCAGTTCCCACTCCTATACGTCCTACAATGAGTTTTTTTCTGGAACAGTTGGATGGTCAAAATCGATCCATCCTGCCTTGTATCAGTGGTAGGGGCTGGTGGTGATGGAGTGCATTAGTGTTCAGGATATTTTATTGGCATACTTTGTGAATCTTAGCAACAAGTGAGCATTATTTTATCACCATAGTCTTCCTAACTGATTTCTTGAATGCGACCATGAGCTCACTGTACTTAAACGGATGTGGAGCTGCAGGATTTGAAGCAACTGTATGATGCTGTCTTGTCACTTTGGACCAGAATCTATGAGGAATGTTTTCAGCACCTTGTTGAGTCCATGCCATAAAGAATTAAGCCAGCTCTGAAGGCAGAAGGTGGTCTAACTGAGTACTAATGAAGTGAACCAGTAGAAAAACTATTATAAATTTTCTTTAATTCCCCAGAAAATGATCCATTTGTAGCTCAGAATATTGTTGTGAAGGCACTTAATGCAGCACAGTGCTGCCACATACTGAAGTATCTCGTCATAAAGTTGCATCAACACCTCTCTGATACATTAATTTTATAATTTTCTTAAGATACACTGAGCGTTTTTATAGTATCCAATATGCATTTTAGTTTCAAAGTAACCATTAAAATTCATTGCAGTGACTCACTAATATGAGTCACCATGTCATGATCACCTGTTATTTAGGGCACTTTAAGACGTGGGGTAATGTGCTGACAGTATATTTCTCTGTTTTTGACTTTTTATTTTGTTTTTCCTATATTTTAGCTGTGTTTTAGACACTTTTAGTTTCAGCTGTTCTTTGTCCTACTCACATATTTAAAAAGAAATAATTCAGATGTAATTATCATCTTCTTATACATCCAGGTCATCACAGCCAGCTGAGCCAGCAACAACACACGCTGCCTCCGGGACACTTTCAGGTGAGGCGCATGCTCGCTGCCGACGACATCCAGGATGATTTTGACTGGGACTCCATCGTCTAGACTGAGCCGTCAGTCAAAGGGAGCGACGAAGGAAAAGACTTGAAATTAATAAGGAGATGCAGGCAAAGTGTGATGATAGTGACATAAGGTACGAAACTGACTGACCTGCTCCTTTCGCCTGTGTAACAAAACAGAAGACAATCCAACAGAAAACAAGATGGGAAGGGATTTTTCTAAACACGCTGGCCTTTTTTTTTTTCTGATAAAAGTGGTCTATTAAATCTAAAGACAATCATGGAAAAATGGAGATGGGACAGACTGAGACTGTGTCGAACGAAGCCAAGACGTAAACACGTTTCGTCCAAAGCGACAACGCTCCGAATTGTCTCTCGTTGTGTCCCCGTTGTGCCAACAGGGTTGCAAGTCGCCAAAGTGTTGTCAGTTCTTCTTTGAATTGCTTTCTTTCTCTTAAATGTGCATCCCGCTGCAGCTCGTGTCCCGTGATCTACAACGTTTCCCAGCCTGTGACTGGAATGAACAAAAAAGATGTCCTCTCCCCAAACTGTCTTAAGAAAACCATCAAATTTGTTTTATTTTTTGCACACACTGAGCAAATCCAGACATTTCATCCTTTCTTCACTGTAGCATTGCTTTGCTCGTTGTTACTTTACATATGTGGTGAGAAGGATAATAGGACGTTTCAACCTAAATCAAGAGTTGGGACACCACCTGCTGGTTAAAACAGGTATTTTTAGCTTCTATCCATCTATCACAAATTGTTCCTCCTCTATCTTTTTTTCTGTCATACAGGACACTAGCTGTAAACTTCTTCTGCCTATTTTATCGCAAACTTGTCATCAGTATGCGCTTTCAACAGCAGGTTAGTGTGTCATGTTCTCAGGGTGTTATGTCCACATATGTCTTCGCACCTCTGCCCTTTACATCTCCTAAATGTGAGGTTAACTGTGTGTCGTGTTGTGCTGTCAGTGTTCAAATCCTGTTGGCTAAATGTTAGCGTCGCCCAGGACTCTGGTCAAATGGATAAAAGTCTTCATTTGTCAGCTGTAATAAGCTGAGTAAGAGAATGAGCCTTTTAGTAGAGCCAATAAACGTCACTGATCAAAAAGAAAATCAGACCGTCGCGTGACTCAGCATTAACTTATATAGTTTTCAGAGATAAAACTGAAGGGGAAGCAAAAGCGCACATCATTTATGACCCTGCGGATCAGCTCGGTCTTGATTTCTAACATGCCTCATTTGGGAAAAGGCGAGCAGTTTTTTGCACAGCAACAAGTTTGATAGCATCTAGACTAAAATAAATGATAACCGGGAACATTTTAATGCTTTGTCTAAGTAAAGATCAAACAAGATGCTCAACATCATTTGTTTTGTTTTGCTTTTGTTGTTAATGTTAATTTTGTGTATGTACAGGTGTGTGTATAGTCCTCTCCAGTTTCCTTTAGCTTTATATGGCTCAAAAAAAAGAAAGAAAACACACATGGGAAACAAGTGAATTTCATTGTATTCACACTTTAAGGTCTCCTATTTTCCACGGTGAAATATTAGACCTTAAAGTGCTTTTTTTTCTTCTTTTTTTTCCTCTTTTGGAAGATCTCAGTGATTGTTCAGGTGGTCTAAACAAGGTAATGTTTAAAAAAACACAAAAAACAAGATAAATACTCTTTATTATTGCCATTAAATGCTGTATTACCGTGACCAGCATATATATATATATATATATATATA
>NW_005187450.1:2291856-2325726 GCF_000239375.1 Pundamilia nyererei
TATATAAATAAATATCTTGTATGTCTGCGTGTAATTGTCCTTGTAAATAACAGTATGTCACTTCTCTGTTTGCCCTGGAAAAATGCAGACTGAAAAAAAAAAAAAAAAGGAAATGGCAAATGGAGATGGGTATTTTGTTATTTCTCTTCCAGGAGAAACATTATGTACATAGCTTGAGTATAATGTAAATAGGTGATTTAAAGAAGGAAAAAAAAACGTTGGCATTTTTGTGTGTCATAAGTAACCTGTGTATGTACGGCGGTTCAGCGGTTCAAATCTGTTTCAGTGTTTATTAAAATGTCATTGACCATTTTTACTGCAATAACCTTGCATCTGCTACCGTTATTTTATCAGCTGTTTGCATGTTTGAAATCTTGAAATAATGCTGTGTGCATGTTACTGTGCTGTGCAGGAAGATGTGACAGTGGCTTCTGAGTTTTTAGTTTGAGCCTATTTGTGCTGTTTTGGCCCTCGCGGCTTGTTGTCCAACAGGTGTCAGCCTAGCGCCGGGCGACCGTTTGTTTGCCCTCCTCTGCATGTAAACTAGGCAGACCACCCATGCTTGCCTGCGACACACCGTCACACAGTGTTCTAACTGTATTTATGGCCTCTTTTCATTGGAAAGCGGTCCAGAAAGCGCTCTTTCCTCCCGCTGTCTATCAGCCACACATGTACACTGCCACTTTCTTTATAAATAGAGCAAAACTGATGTTTTAGAAGATCAGCACAAATGAATTCCAGGTGTTTGCTCATATTTACTTAAATCCTGTTAAATATTTGACAGGTAGTATCTAGTCAATCCAAAGATTTGGCTCCTAACTCCTGTGATTAAGCATTATTTGAAACAACCCAAACCTCTGTTTACATCTCTTCCATTCATTCATGTGGAAAGTTTGTTGCTTTAGCTTTCTAATTGTAAAAGACAGCCGGTTGCAGTTTAGTGTGCCTGTCTTGTCTAGATAAATAAGTGTGTATTTATCTGTATCACCTAGTGCATGTGTTGGCATGTGTGAGTGTGTGCATGCTGCTGATATTGCAGGGTTTGCAAACAGGAGTACTGCTGGCTGTGGACCAAGAGGAGGTTTACATGGGGCTGGGCCACGAGGGCTCAAACCACCTTACTGCCCCTATCCAGACACCCTCCTCCCAATCCAACCTGCCCCTTGCTCCTCAGCCCGCCCAGCCCACCGCCACCACAACCAGTACCAGCACCCCTCCTCCACTCTCAGCCACTCACATGCACCCTCTTTTCGCTCTCCTTCCTGCCGTGTGCCATTCCTCCCTCTCTCTCTCTCTCTGCACTCACCCAAAGTGGCCAGATCTCTCCTCTCTTTCTCTTGTCCTGTCTGCATCCCTCCACCACTCTTTCTTTCTCTTCCTCCACGCCGACCAGCCCGAGTCTGTTCACATTCACCTCCACAAGTTGAAAGGATCTCAGCCCACCGCTTTCCCAAACTTCCTCCGGCCAAAGACTTTATTTTCATTCTTGACCTTTTTTGGGTCCCTCAACATTTTACTACCGTAGACGCCGGTTGGTGTGTGTTAGGTCTCCGGTGTTGTGCCCCTGGGGACGTCTCTGTGGGTTTTGACTGGCGAGAAGAGCGGAGAAGAGTTTTTTTTTGACACAATGAAAGTTCAGCTGCTGCTCCTGTCGGCCCTTGTTGGCCTTTTGTGCGCCTTCACAAGTGCAAGTAAGTGAACTCTCAGCTATCACCATCCTACTGTTAGCACACTATGTCCTCTCTCTCTCCCTCTGCCTCCATGTGCCCTCACCACACTTCTCTTTGTCTGCTTTAATCCCTGCCGATTGAACAATAACACTTTGCAGGCTGGATTCATAAGGGGGGAAATGGTCCAGGTTTCATTTGTATTCATTAATAAGTTAATGCAATTGTTTGTTTACACGCAAATACACAAGTGTTAAACACATACTCACATTTTAAATCTTTTTTTGTGTAATATCTAAGAATATTTCTTCTAGCATCTGCGGTTAATCCACCAAACTTGGCCAAAGATCAGTGATTGGAAAAGCGAAGGTGTTAATTTAACAAAGAGGGATCAGCTCATATGAATGCTCCGTGTTCATTTTAACAAATTACCTCATCCTGCTTTGCTGTATTTTTCCCTCGCTGTCACTGTTGTCTCCTTTTTTCTTTTTTTCTTTTTTTGCAAACAAGGGGGGAAAAAAATATATGATGTAATAGCAAGAAGCTCTGGTGCCTCGTGTCTGTAGTTTTCTTGGCACAGCCAAAAGAGAAGAGAGCAATATCCTTTGGAAGCGTCCCAAAAACTGTGGTCATGTGCGGGGGGGGGGGGGCTGTAAACTGTAACATACACCGTACATATTTATCCGAAAGCCTATCCTGTGCTTCCTCTCGTTTTACTCCTGATTCTCCTATTTCTCTCTTGCTGCACTTGATTTTGTTTTCTCCTTTTTCCCTCTGTTTTTCTTCTCCCCCCTTCATCTGTGCTTTGTCTCCAGTCGCTCTCACAGCATGTATCATTTAACTTTCTGTCTTTCTTTGCCTTGCTTTCTTCTTTTGCCTTGACCAGCCACTCTCTGCCCAGTAGTTGTGGCTGAAGCCCGAGGAAAGTGCAGGGCAGGGCAGGGCCGTTTTGTGTCTATGTGGGTGTATTAATAGTGGGAGGCTCTATATTTAAGAGGGTCATATGGATGAGAGAGGAGCAAGAGACATGATGAACTTTGAGAGCTGCCCCACCCTCTTTTACCCGTGTGTTGTTAGCATGTACAGCACACCAGCCCTTGGCATTTACCCATCTTTGGTGGGGTTGCAAACTTTACCACTTAAAATAACCCCTTCCTTCTCCACCCCCCAACCACCACCGTCTCTTAACAGCCCTTCAGCTTTCTCAAGCTCTCTCTTGTCCAGGTTCATGAGTGTAACCCTCAGATTTGGGGGAACACAGGATGCACAAAAAGCGATGGGTCTATTGTTACACGACAAGCTTTTCCTGGTCTGTGTGTCTCTCCCGTTTTATGGCGGGGTTTGCTTTTTTAACTGAGGAAGAAACTGCTGAAGTTTTCAGAAAGTCTTCCCTGTTCTTGTTAAGAATACAAAGGAAATCAGTCATTCCCCACTCATACCTCACAAATGGAGCCTTTCTAACTCCCATCTCCATCCTGTACAATCATCCACCACCGCCCTCTCGCTGCTACTCCCCCCGCCCCTCCCCTCGTCTCCTTCTTATGAGTTTTGTCTGCAGTTGCTTGGCCAGTAACATCCCATTCACATCTGGCCGCCAAAGGAAGAGGTTAATGCCCTTTGTCCGAGCCCGCTTGAAGAAATCACCCAAATGTTGCGCTCCTGTTCCAAGTATGAGACACACGCGCGTAAGGAAAGACCACGAGGTCCGAGGACTTCTCACACCAACTGAATCTAATTAGGAGAAGAAAAAATGTATAAAAAATAAAATGTAAAAAAATAAAATAAAATACTTCCATACTTCCAAAAATTTCCCTAAGGAGAAATATTCATCTGTTTAAGGAAAGGGGAGGTGGAGACTGTTTTATCCCAGACCAAGCCCTTATCCTGACGAAACTGAGACAGTAGCAGCTCCAAAAAGATTAGAAAAAACACCAAGATTTATGTGCATATCCTCAACAAGTAAAAAGGCACAAATGCCAGCCTTGCACTTCCTCTGTGAGACATGGAAAACATGAGAAAGGAAATGCAAGCCTGGATGTTCAGCATGATAATGCACCATAACTTGTTTATTTGTGTTCCCTTCGTTTAACATCACGCCTGTTCCGGTTCATTGTGCTGTGGCAATGTAGTGAGAAACTGTAATGCCCGAGATTAAAGGCCAACTTGATGTAGTGCCAATTTCTGCCCCTGGTGATAGAGTCCAGATGGGACCTGCTGCATGTCTTTTTTATCTGAGTTAGAGTGGGAGGAGAAAAACACGAGTGGCTATAAAATGAATGTGGACACAGATTCAACGCACATTGTGTTGCATCTGCGATAAGGCCGGCTGAGAATATTCCACTCATGCTTCAAAAAGTCCCCAGCGTGCACTGCATGGCACGGCCCGGTGTTTTTAGAGATGACTCCCACAAGTTTCGCAGGGGAGTGTACGTCATGTGACATCTCATGTTGGTGTGGTGAGATGGGGAGGGCGTCTGTATCGCTCACATTTTACTCCCTAAACACCACGAAAAACATTCCTGAGATTCGAAGATGAACACACTCCCTCACATCTCGTGCACTGATCTTTTCTGTCTGCATAAGGGGGCTTCAGTGACAGCTAATTGTGATAATAATGAATGGAAGCCTGTACTCCCACCTTTGCTGTCTCTGGCTGTATATTATTGTGTCCCTCCATCACTCTTTTGTTTTTTCGCTTTAATTTATATCAGAAAGGAGTGAACTTCCCCCCTCCATTTCTTTCTCACCTCATTTTGCCCAATTCCTTTACAGCTTTTCACTCAGCCCTTTTCTTCACCTCGCCCTCCCTGTCCTGTTTTTTATTTTCTGCGTCACTTACAGTTTTTTAGGGGAAATTGTGGGAACAAAATATCATGGTGGACCAAAATAATTTATTAAGCTTATGTTTTACTACGGTAAGTAATAATTGTGTTTATTTTTTTTTACTCTAAGTTAACCCTTTAATGCACAAGTTCACATACATGCACACAAACATGAATGAAGGTTTTCGGGGCGCTGGATGATGTTTCAAGCATGCTTGACATGAAAACCGATGCAATGATGAAGAAGGTTTGAAAAGAAAAGAAAACTGCTTCCAAAAAAAGTTTAGTTATTTAATGAAAACTAACTGGAGTTTTTTTTTTTTTACCTTAAAATTTAAATTATATATAGATTGAATAAATATCCTTAGTGTAACTCTTTGTCAGTTTGGTAAAATTTGTTATTACAGCTTGCCTGATGAGGGGCTGATGGAGGTGTTTTTCGAGGGTTTGGATGTTTACAAGACTGTGAGTCAACTGCTTAAAGTAATACCTATAATGATTTGCAGAAACTCTGCCACTGGCATATGCCCTCCACGCAACAATAAAAACCGACTAAAACTGACCCTGAAAGTAATAAAAACGAAACTAAAGGTAAACATGTTCAGAATGATAAACACTGAACTGAAATAACCAGAGCAGCTCTGGAAACTAACTGAAACGTAACTAAATTAAAAAGGAAAAAAAAAAAGTCAAAATTAAATCAAACACTGAAACTCGCGAGAAAAAGCAAAGCATCCAACTTTTGCAGTCATCGTTTAACTGACTGAGAGTCAGACTAAAACTAGTTGTAGAAACTGTAGCAGCGTCAGGCTTCCTGTTCTAGGTCTGTCCATTTGCCCACTGAGGATGAACACAAGCTCACCTATGTGTTGCACACACGCAATGCATCTTGCTATAAGCGGACACACCGTGTTCACAGTGAAATCAAGCACTCTAGACGGGACACGGGGTGCTCCCTGGCGTCACACTTTTGAAACATGCCATTCCCTCAAAGCTCCCCCTCCACCCTTGCTGCTTTCTCTCCCCCCTTCTCTTTCTCTCCAAGGATTCAGCCTTCTCAGCGGTTTCATCAGCAACAAACCTATCCTCAGGGAGTCTGGTTTATGAAGACGACGATAGGGAAGAAGTAGATTAAAAGGAGAGGAGGGGAGAGTGTATGTAAGCCGTTAAAAGTCACTGTGTTACTCACTAATGCAGCTGCATTAACCCAGAAGGGCTAGCACGGTGGGGAGGAAATACTACTCAGAGCTAATTGTGGGAACTGTACACATAATGAAACAATTGGTAGTGGAGAATGAGGGAGTGATTACACGTAGCACAGAGCCACGCTCAGTGGAGCACAGACCATTTTATCATCGCTTACAGACGTTCCAAACAAACAGTCTGAGTCGCCATTAGTAAACCCCCTTCTCAATAGTCTTCCTCAGTGGGAACAAATGTTTTGTTATATTTACCCCCGCCTGTTGCTAATGAACACACCAGGCAGCACAGTGCTGCACCGGTTGGTAGACTAACCCCAGCCATTCAAGAGTTATTTTTACCCTGGGTAAAGCATTCTCTATTATTTCAGGTATTTAGAAGAACTGGACAAAAACGGAGCTGGAGAGAGCATGATGTCAGGAGCTAAGTTTGGAAGACTCGCACAGAAGCTCATTTTTGCTCTCTGCAGTAAGGAGGCTTTGTGCGATGAATAGCTTTTAATCGGGGGTTTTTTTTTCCAAAGAAAAAGGCGCAACTTCAGGCCAGCAGCTTGTCAGTGGAAAGTTAGGCGCAGACTGTAATTTTGGTGCCACGCTGAAATCTACCTCCTTAATTTTGAAACGGTGCTGTCCAGGCTAGAGTTTCATTTGTGGCTGGGAGGATGTTGAACGTGGGGAGATGGAGCTCTGGTTATTGGTGGGAAATGATCATGTTGAGCCCAGGCCGGCTCGTGGTCCAGACCCTCATGAAAGAGGCAAAATAAACGCTAAATACATGTTTTTTACAGATGGGACAAAATAAGAGACTACCATGACACAGATGGTCTTCTGAGCTCTGACAAAGTGCGTTTTAGATATTAAACATCAGTCAAGAAAACATATGAAACTACAGAAATACAAATGAACTCAGATGTTTTAAACTGCATATCGTCTTCTTTTTTTTTACCTTTTCAAAGAAACTTTCATGCTTTCTCCCTGTGACCCCACCCTCCTGTGACTGCACGGATTAAGTGTCTGATGGTTAACAAGCCTGCCTGCGCTCTGCTTACACATGCGGCAGTGGCTCCCTCCACAGGAAATAAGTCAGAGCATGTGGCATGCAAGTTCGCAAACACGAGGCCCTGAAGACCGGATAGAGGGATGGGGAGGGGGAACAGAGGGAGGATGCATATTATATGAAGTCAATGGGTGGGGTGTGCATGCTGATACAGTGCTGATGATGGGAGAACCTGTATGAGACAGACGAGGAGTGTGAGAAGGGGGAAAGGTCAAGTAATGACATCATGTTGTGAGTGAAGCGTCTAAACATTAACGCTGTTTATTTTTCACATTTTCACCCATCCCCACAGACGGAGGCAGATCTATTGTCCATTTATTTACTGGTATTGTTATAAACTTCGCATTTTGACTCGCAACGATAAAGTTCGTCATTGTCTTAGACCGGGTATTTTTTTTCTTTTTTTTAGCTAACAATGATAAAGTGAAAGGCTACAGATAGGACGATTGAACTGAAACATTGCTGAATTATGTCAAACAAGAATTTGGTTGAAACGACAATGGCCTTTCAAACTTCCACGGCATGAACATGCCAATCAACTGTGCTCTGAAGTTACAAAGAAAACAGAGCTTAAACAAACAACATTTAATGTCCACTTTTACTTGAGCTATCATCTTGCTGAGTGTTGGATATGTACTAATGCACAGGTTAATGATGAAGGTATTATAACATAGATACCGATATGTCGGTATTTGCATTTATAATCGGCCAGTAAATGAAAGCAAGTGACATGAGAAACACCCTTCAACCATGAGTGTTGATGTTGCACGGTTTGTCCATCAGAGGGCATGCTTCAACTTCCCTTTTGCGCCCCATGTTTGGTGCGCACAACCAGCTGATCCACGCAGAGCCTGTCAGAGCGTAAATGAGTAATTTACTCAGCTTGCTGAAACTGTAAAACAAGATTAATTTTCAACTGAATTGTGATATTATCTTAGTAAACACTCTTAAATAACTGCAGATAATACATGTTAGGGAAACCTGCTTATGTTTTGTGTGTGTCTTCTCAAAGAAAGAAATATTGACTGGAGTTTTTAAATGATCAAATATCAATATCAGTCTCAAAAATGTGTCAGGGTTCTTTTAAGTGCACGATCACGGTTTTAAAATCACCCGTCCTGAATATTTAATGCTAGGGTCCATCAGGCTAATACTCAGTGTTAACAAAAGCCAGATGTTTATCTGTTAGTATTCAAAGCGACATCTGTAACATGTCGTTTTTCATCACTGAAAAGTTCGTGATCAGGTGGAATTGCATTAGCAGTACAACCCCAGTACCTGGGTGCATTTTACCCAGCTGCACCAAAAACATCCTTTCTTGTTTTTCAAACTTGAACTTACTTTTAACTTAACTGGAAAAAGATCTAAATTTAAAAATAAATTTAAAAAAACAAAATAAATTATAATTTGATGAGTTTTGAATACTGGGAGATTTTCACAGTTAAATTAAAGAAATCAGCAGAGACATCGATATCACAGGGAGAAAGCCAAAAATGACCCATCGAGAAAGCACTCTGTGATAGTGAAAAAACAAATTTTGATAGATGGAAACCTGTGACCTGGGAAGCTTGGGTTAAACAGCTTTCTGCCTTGAATGTTTGGCCTGTTTGTGATCTTTTATTTCTTATTTCCTCCCCCCAGATCCAATTACAGGCCCTACAGAACTTCACAATTCATCTGTGGTCATTACAGAAGGAGAAACCACACCTGGTGTTGCTCTAGAGGTTAATCGTACCACTGTTGTCACCAGTCATCCTCCATCTGTACCAACTACAGTCCATTTCGAAATTATAACACACGTTTTCAATGACAATATGAGTGTGTCTGTGCCTACAACTGAAGCCCTAGTCACTGAAACAGAAGCTCCCAATACACCTACCCAATACGCTGAATATACGTCTGAGGAGACCACATCGTCCACTGAGCAAGTACTCAGTGAGTCCCAAACAGACGACCTCACTGAGACAATGGGCCCTACTGGGACAGTGATCCCTGCTGAAACAGAGGGCACTGCTGAGAGAGTGGGCCCTGTTGGGACAGAAACCACTGACCTGATCATTGAGGAGGACACAGAAGGTGAAGAAAGTGTGGGAGAAAGGAGAGGTCAGTTTGAATAGATATAATGGTGACACTTAATAAGTCTAACATACACTTAATAACCATTGCTGTTTAAATATATTAACTATGGATCTAAATGCACTAACTCTCATCTAACAGAGGCCCTGAGCTCTGGACAGATTGTGGGCATTGTAGTCGGCGCCCTGCTGGCAGTGGCCGTCATCACAGCAGTGGTGATTGTTGTCTTGAAGAGGATGGGCGAATACTCGTAAGTAACTCACTACCGCATGTACATAAGCACAAAGATTAAATCCATGGCAGTGTTACATAGATGTTGGGCACTGAGTCATCACTGAACCATCCAAGAATGAAGTCACATAGGAAAGAAAAGGTGACTACGAATTCTCCCAAACCAGCATTTCAATCAAAATTGTTTCTGAGCACATGTGAACACAGACGTTCCTTCCTGAAAGTAGATCAAGTCCATATGAAGTGACAGTTTTCTGTCCCCTGTGAACATATGATGATAATTACTGCTAATAATGATGGCAAATTTTTGTGTCACAGGTCTGCAAGGAACAAAAAGCCTGGCAGAAAGCAGAGTGTTATGGTCTTTGTAAAGTTCTCTATTTTACCCCTTCAGCTAATCATTTTAACCCCCCACACACCTATTTACAGCCGTCTTTTTCCCAAGAGCTACTGACAAGGCTCCATAGTTGTTCCTCTGTCTGCTGACATAGAGTCCCATGCTTCTAGGTGGAAAATCCAGCATTCATGGTGACAAGTGGCCTTAAAATGAGCTTGTTTATTGACTTAGTATCGGTCTACATGGCCCATGGCCGTCAGCTAGAGGGGTTTTGTGTTAACAACTTGATTTGATCCCTAGAAACACAGGGGCTTTGTACATTAGAAACAGGGTTGCTAACCAGAGCAATCGCCATCTGTTTGTTTTTTTAATAAGTTAACCAATAATCAGATTTTCTTTAGTTATTGTACCGTTTGAAATAAAAAAAACACAAAAAAACTTTTTCACAGAAATTGAAAATTGTGTATTTTTTTTAACTCCATTCAACTTTTGAAGCTGCGTAATCTATGAATTATGCATAAAACCCAGCTTTGTTCACCATCTAATTTTACTTAACAAGTCCCCCGATGAATTAACTTTAAAATAATATAAACCCTAACTGCCAATCATATAAAAAAAATCTTTTCCATCTCTGACCGGATCTCTCTTTGTATCCCACAGACCTTGAGGAAAAAGCCTACAAAGCAGCGGGACCGTGCGAAGTTCTGGAAATTCTGAACTACTGAACTGTGACGTCATTTCTGATTATTAAAAACAAGCACGCGATGCCAGAACTAAGCAAACCTAACCAGCTCTCTGGACTGTGTTAACAAAAGTGAGGGGCACGGGGTGGGGAGGGTGGGGGGTTTATTTTTTTAATGTATATATTGCATGTATGTGAGACAAGAGGGGTACACGAGCCAAAATCCTCACCTGCACCTGCAAAAGTCCTGATCCCAAGGAGCTGTTAAAGAGAACAAAACAAGGTGAAAACAGGATGTCAGGAAGAATTTCAGGCTTTTCAAATGCATTTTGTAGAAAAAAGACAAGACAGGGGTAAGTCCTCCACATAAGCGATTTAGTGACTGACTTAGATTAATATCAAGAAAGAAAAATGACATAAAAATTAGAAATACTTACAAATCAAAGACATAAGGAGGCTGGGATTAGGAAAGAAAACAAGAAATAATGTTGCCAATTTTGCTGGATGTATATACAGTGCTAGACAAAGACTATACTGCATTCAGTTACTCTCATATGTTGCACTCGCATAGGCTAGGCATTTAATATTATGGAATATGCAGTACACTATGTACAGGCAGCCTTAGGCTACTGTTGTGGCTAAAGCACCCACGAGCACCGGTATAGAGTATGCTGTCATGCAGCCCCTAATAGGTTGGCCAACTGGATGAAGCTTCTGGCCCTGGTGAGCTCTGAGGGTCATCAGACACGAAAAGACACCCCTCGTTTGCAAGAGTAACGTGACATTCTGCCCAGTTTAACACTTACATATAAAAACCTAATACATATCTGTGAAATTTAGCAGAAGGGTTTGTGCCACTGTCTCTGGTATTCTCTAGCTAGCTAAGAGGATTTTTTTTTTTTTTTTTTGGAAGTGCATTAAAAATGTGAATTGAATGTACTTTTAAACTGATACCCATTCCAAAACAAACAACTTGGCCCGTTAGCTTATAAAGGCTCGCACATTTGGTTACCAGACATAGCAGTGACATTGTCTTGACAGTGCTTCTGTTAATACCAGAACAGCCACCCAGTCTTTTCAGTTGACCTGACCCTAGATCACATGCATAGGATGACAATTTATAATTGCACTTTGTTTTAGTGCAAAGTGTTTGGCAGTTATGCCTTTTTTTTTTTTTTTTTGCAAGAGTGTGTCACATGGATGTACAAATAATGACGTCTCGGCTTACCCCTGCTTGCTTTAAAAACGTATTTAATATGTGCACTGAATGAGTGGTGTAATATTTAATGAACAAGCTTCAGACACTGCAAATGTTTGCAACGATACATGTCCCCCGTCCCACCCACCCCTTCTGCTTTGCTGCATATTATCACTTCTGAGTCTTTAATTTGTGCCGTCTGATTCGTTCAAAACGTTTATTTAATTGCAGTGCTTTTGGTCATACTGTTTCAATAAAAAAAATTTAAAACACAGTATTTTTTTGTACTAAATTATTCTCTAAAAGCTGCCCTTTGTCTTTGGAAAATATCTCTTTTCTGTTTATTGTCCCGTTCGGATCCTATCAGTTGCAGATGATCATATAGATGGCTTGGAAACGCCTCCGAGTGAATTTACTCTTTATCAGAGCTTTATCCACTCTTAACTTGGAAAAATACTCGCGACAGTTAAAATCACATGACACTTATTTTCTGTTTCCACATTCAAAATGCCAACGTTATTAACGACCCTCCCCGGGGGCAGTGTCCAACTGCCCACTGTGATTGGCCCGTTTAAGTAATGCTTCAGATTTTCAAAAAGAAAAAAGAAAAAAACAGCCCCTATTAGCAAGCACACAAACAGAACCAAATATGGAGTACCATATGGCCTTGAATCATTGGGTCTGTTGAGCCCTCTGACAGTTAGGTGTGTTTTTTTGTGCCGTGTTGCGGGGCTTTTCATACGGTGCTGTTAAGCTGGGGCAAGGCTCCAACATTAGGCTGTGAGCCGCACAGAGATGCTCTGTCTCTGGCAACCTCTCCTCCGTGTGGTTTTAGGCAGCGGCCCAACACCCACCACCCCAGCCTCTGCCCCAACGGCTACTTCATAACTCTCTTTAGCTCACTCTCTTGCCTCAGACTTCTGGGAACAATGGAGTCTTTTGAGAAGGGCAAATGGAGACCCTATGGGCTGTGGCTGTGAAGCTGCTCTCTTCTTCAGCAAGGGAGAATTCTGTACATCGCTACAAGGTGGAGTCACTTCCTGGGTGGGCCCCTGCCCTGATCATGTGCACTCACACACACAGAAAGAAATAACAGAGATCTAAATCACCAACTTTGTGCCGATGAACACATGTTAGAAGCATTATAACAGTCATCCAGCAGCAGAATGTCTCAGGGAAGGCAGCTGTTAAGATCACCAATCAAAGTGTGTCATTTACAGAGAGAGTCCAACTCAAAGTCATCATGACGCATGGTTGAAGCAGCACACGCAGGTCTGTGTATCATCCGACTGTTTGTATGGCGTGCAGGCATAAATGTGAGCTTTGTGTTTGTGTGGGCACACTGCGTGCGTCTGGACTGTACAGGTTTCATATATTAACCAAATCCAAGTAATGTGGTCATCAGGTTTTAGTCACTACAAAAAGTCCCCCTCCCACTCCGCCTCCCCTTCCTGTACGCGTCTGGGGGGATAACTGAAAATCTGTCTGAGAGGAAGGAGGAAATCATTCGTCTCTAGCGGACAGATGGATACGGCGATATCTTTCGCCTAAACTTAAGACTGTTGGATGTGAGTTTGTTTTTGCGACAGCCAGATCACTCTAGATCACTCATAGCTGACTGTGAGCTGCCTGTTTTTGCGACATAGTCCACAAAGGAGAAAACTGATTATCTTTATTATTTGTGGGATCATGTTTGGCTCGGTCAGCAAAATGTAATCCTAACAGGACAACTGAAGCACAGATGGTATAACAATAAAAGAATTTCTAAATACAAACCTGAAAATCAGCACCAGGTTGATTCTGTTAGATTGGCTGTTTACAAGCGAAGCTGCTTACCTTATATGGCCCCGAAAGGTTGATTCTGTTCATCTGGACGTAGCGTTTTCAGTGGCAGAAGCGTTTCGTCACTCATTGTTCATTCAGTGGGCTGCTTTCAGTTATTGTGCAAATGTGCTGTTTTTAAGGTTGGGGAAACCTGCAGTCGGCTGAGACTCAAGAAGTCACTTGGATGAGTGACGAAACGTTTCTCCCACTGAAAACGCTACGTCCAGATGAACAGAATCAACATTTTGGGATTCACTTATCTAAATAGTTAAATAACACAGCACGCCACACAGAAAGACACAGAAAAGGAAGGGAACTAATAAAAGTGTTTAGGTAACATTAATGAGATTTGACAGCTCTTCCTTTAATATAAAAAACTGTTAACGTATAACAGTTTTTTGTTTTTTTTTAAAAAGATGTCACTATACTGTTTATAATTGCGGGCAGCATGGTGGTTAGCACGCTTGCCTTGCAGCAAAAAAGGTCCTGGGTTCAACTCCACCATCTACCTGGGGCCTTTCTGTGGGGAGTTTGCATGTTCTCCCCATGTCCGGGTGGCTTCCTCCCACAGTCCAAAGACGTGAGTGTGAGCGGTTGTTGTCTCTCTGTATTAGCCTCTCACAGCTGGGATAGTCTCCAGCCCCCTGCTACCCTGAATTGGATAAGAGGAAAAAAATAGATGTTTATAATTGGTACTTACATGATACAGTCTTGCAGTAAAATGTGTTGTGGTAATGGTGCACAGGTTTCAGTTATCCTTACTGACCACTAAATTTTTACCAGTAGTTAGTTGAACTGGTTGGCTTGTGACCTACCTCTTGCCAAATGTCAGCTGAAACATGAGCGTACTCTCAGATAAGTGCCTGTGCATCTGCAGTGTTCATCTCTTGGAGTTGAATGAATACGATCCTACGGTTCACCAGTGTTCAGGGGTTTGTGATGTCATGAAAAAATGTCAGCCTATAGACCTTTGAGTGGCACAGACAGCTGGGCCCACAAGTGGGGGTGGAAAACTAAAGAGAGGGTGCTCAAAGTTGAGTGACATGCAGAAACAGTGTGTGTGTGTAGTCAGATATATTATGGATAATGCAGGAGAAAACTGAATTTGCTTTCACAAAGAGGTGGAGATAGTAGAGCAGGTAGAAGATTGATGCTGTATGTGCCTTTATGAGTTATATACATGTGTACGGTGTCTATATATACACAGCATGCTCCTTGATGGGGTTTAGTGTGACCTCTGAATGTGTGTTTGCATGCAAAAGCAAATCGGGGCTGTGATTTTGAAGGGCACATGCTTTATATGGACTTTAGGGGATTATTAGCATGTAAGTGTGATGTGTGCAAGTACAAGATATAATACAGTGGGCTGGAGTTACATGCACATGTGTGCAGGATCAAGTTTTTACACACAGTTTGTACTTGTGTGTGACATTTACATATTCTTCACTGAACATCTGGCATGCCACAACACGAAGCAATAAAATTTTTATTTGGTCCAAGTGACGTGACATGTTGTCTGATTACAGGCAAGTCTTTGTCTGGGTGTGTGGCATGCATCTCCTATAAGAGACCCTTTATTGTTTTTGTACCAGTGTTCTGCTCAGTAATCTCTCTGATACATGAGAATGTTGTAGGACACGTCTTTCTCTTTCCTTCTTTGCCTTGTATGATGGTGAAGGTTTCATTGTGCACAGTGTTATTGGCACAAACTGGCTCCTGCTGCACAGGACACACTTTTCTTTAGTTTACTTTCTTAATCGCTCATCAAAAATATTAGCAAATGTTCAACCTTTTGACATAAAAAAATATTCTATTCTATTTTTTGACCATAAGAACTTAACACTCAACTTAACTTAATTTTCATACTCATCAGAGAATTTGCTGACCTGAGTTACCCCGTAGACAGAGGTGTTGTTATTGTGGAAAAAAGCTCACCTTATTAGGATAGAAAATTTTCCTTTTATAATCAGGACCACAATGTACAACTTTCATACGATTTATAGTACTCAAACATTCCCAACAGCATAACATAGCCAGTGGATGCCCTAACTTTAGGGTCATTGATTGATTGAAATTATCATCAATATGTCGGAGAAGATCCTGAGAGCGGTACAGCAGTGAGTGTCTGCAAAACTTGTTGGTGCTTCTGTCATTGTTTAAGGCTTAATTTCTGCCAGTGGTGTTGGTGATCTTGTCAAAATTGAAATTATGAACACAGAAAAGTACTGTCAGAGTTTGATCCACCATGGAATACAATGGCTTCATTTTTTTAGTATGACAATGATTCAAAACACACTACTAATGTAGTAAAAGCCTACCCGATAGAAAAACACACAGTCATGGATTGGTATCACCGCACCCCAGACCTAAACATTATTGAAGCAACGTGAGATCATCTTGACAGAGAACAGAACAAAAGACAGCATCAATCTAAAGAAGCCTGGAGAATTACTCATGAAAACTACTTACACAAATTACAAGAAAGCTTGTCTAAGAAAGTTCAGACAGAGTAGTTTTTGGTCATAACAAACACCAACTTTCAACATTGCTAGAATCATGCAAACTCTGTTTTTGGACAATATATACACTGTATTTCCTTCCATATATGTTTGCATTTTTAATGAACTGCTCCATCTATTTCCCAGTTTTCTTGCAAAATATCAAGAAATGAGGGATGGATCAAGACTTTTGCACAGTAAATTTAACAAAGACTAACAGAAAACTGTATTTAACAGTACAGGAAAAACAAAACATACAAAAGAAAATATTTTTCAATAATTTTATACTAGGATAATAGACTGGCTTACCTTATAGCTCACAAACTAGCTGTTACATTTACTATTGTCACATGAACTCATTTAAGTATCCCTGTTTTAAATACTGTCTCCAAGTTTAAACCAATGAATAGAGTCATGAAACATGTTTATCTTAAATGTATAAATTACAAAATCACTTCACAATTTAAATTATTTTTCTTCCCCGATAAAATGTCTGGAGTGAAGAAAGTATAAACTCAGGGATACAAAAGCAACTTTAAAAACACACTTTATCTTTGTGCAAGTCAGCACATAGAAGGGTTTTTTGTATAGTGTCACTGCAAAGATTTTCTATGTGTAAGCTAACATTTTTCCCTGAGTTAATAAAGCGATGATGTGACACTACAGCTTGATCACTCATTGTGTTCTACATTTTATGTGCTCATTTGCATTTTTATTTGCAAAGCTCCTCTCCACATTTCCAACTGCTTAGCCATGTGTTTGACGTAACTTCCAGGCACTCAGCACCTGCTTAGACGATGACTTGACAGATGTGTCTGACCAGCAGACTCAATTGGAAACTTCTCATTATAATTCCACAGCTGGAATTGCCATCAGCTGTGAAAGGCACGCTGGAGCTCTGGGTAAGTTTCGCTATGACAAGCTATAAATAAACATCATCATAGTCAACTTGCCATTAAATGAGCTATGTGCCACCTAATGCTGTTTATCCCTAAAGAGCCACTGCATATCAGCTCACCATACCACACTGTACCAACTACTTCAGGTTTTCAAAGTTGGAATTTACAAGTGGGAATATAGAGTAGAAATGTATATATAATAGATGAAGCTTTGCTATTTATGATGAAACACCCCTTAGAACATATAAAATTAAAAGAGACATGTCATGCATGTGCCATGAGAGTACCACCCTTGTTCTGCACAAAGAGTCTGGTGAACTTATTCAGATGCTTTCAAAATCCTGTACGCTAAGGTGGACATGATGCCAAGTGTCTGTCAATGTAGATGTGAGCTTAATATGAGCTAGTGCCTTGTCTAGTAAGGGAAAACAGATAAGTGCTCAGTGCATATCGTGAAACTTCAACTTTCCAGCACACTGGGAATTCTGTTTTCTTGACACAACATGACAACTGTAATGAAGGAGACCTGAAAATAATGTACTAATTCAAGTGGAAACATCTATTTAACAGCTAACTATCAATGCAAGTTGTAAATGAACCAGAAAAATACGTGCCTATTTACCTTCCATCCTTAGAAACGTTTTTGTAAACAGTTATATTTATACGTTTATCAATTAAAAACTGAAATTACGCTTCTACTAAACACTGTTAGAACTAGGATGAATTACTCATTCTAAATGTCTAAAAACGCGCTAGTCCTACTGTAAATGATCAAAGTTTCAGAATTACCCGCATGGAAGGTGCACCCAGAGCCCACAGAGTTTATTATATGCCGCCCTCTACAGGTCAAATCCATACACTGCACTGACTGTTTGGTTTTAGTGTTTTTTAAAGAAATTAAAATATCCCCTGTTGTTATCATTCATTATGAGATTCAGCAAGATTGAAATGGCCATTATCCCCTTTCACTCTGGGGGTCGGATGCCAGCACATTATCCAAAGAGGCTGTTTGGTACCACTGTGTCTTTTTGTAAATATTGCACTCTGATCTGGCCATAAGAATATAAGAAGGAAACGACAAGCTGGGCGAGTACCAAGGGCTGAGAGAAGAGCACTCGATACAGTGCGCAGGACCCTCAAGCTCCCAGGCCTCCGGTTGAGGACCATTTTTAAAGCTAGCAATTACAATAATAAAATAAATTTAAAAATATATCAACAGAGGATTTCTCACACCTAACCACCACAAACATGAAGATGGGACTTTTGTTTTTAAAGAGTAAAAGTCAGCAGAACTGGAGCTGAAAAGTCTAACATTTATTTAAAAAAATAAATAAACAAGCTCCACATTAATATTCACATTTAAATCTGAAACGACAGTTTGGCTGCCTCTCGCTTATAGCGTGTATGTGCTTTTGCTTTCAAGTTTTTTATGGGCTTTAACAACACTGCTTTTGATTGGACCAATTTTGACATCCATTTTGTCTGACCAATCAGAAAGCCAGAACCTTGTTGGTGCATTAAGGAAGGGGAGAAAATACAACTGTCTACTAGCAGCTCAAGAGGAATATTAGAAGTCCATCTGCGGCGGTTTGTCTGCAAACACGAGTATGTACGCGAAACCTTTACGTGCACTTTTATTTGACTTATTCTTGAAGGTTGTGTCGCGAACTCGACGATACATTTAGCCAGTGCTTGCGAGCTAGCATTCATGCTAGCAGCATATCGTTAGTACTTTAATGGACGATAACAGCTGATTTCTCTCACTTTGCTGACAGCATTGTCACGAGACCTTGGCACTTACAAGTGCATAATTTGCAAGCAACTTTCTTGCATCCTGGGGGTAGTTAAATGTGTGTACTCAAAAAGTGAGTTGACCTTTCAGTGGACAAGCTAGCAGCCTGTGTAGCAAAACAGTAATGTGACGACGTGTTGTGTGACCAGTTAGCAATGGTGCAAGGACGGGGAGCGTCATCAAACCAGGTGAAGCAGATGTGCGTGAACGCACTTCAAAGATATTCCGAATTGCAATTATAGTAATATAAAATATTCACAAATGTGTGTTTATAATTACATTTTACGTGATATATGTATTAAATAAACGCGTTTCAGCACATTTTAATGAATATCCTAATTGAATGTTTGGAGACTGCCTCTAATTATTCAGTGCGCAGGCCCTTGAATGGTGCTGGAACAGTTTTTGTTTTGTGCAAACGGCACGATTTTGATATATTTGTGCTACAGAAATGCACCACGGGATTATCTGCAATATAGGAGAAATAGTCGGTGCATTAGTGAATTTTTGTTTACGTTTTCTCTTCCCGGTGCAAGTGCGCTAGTAAATCAACAGTGATGCTGAATGAATAAAAATACATGTTTTAAACGGGAAAACTGTTTAAATAAACGTAACGCTTGGTTTATGCTAATTTTGATGCTGTTTAGTGCGAGTGCAGTCCTAAGAAGCTACGACAAATCAGGGACACGATGGGCCTGCCATTTTGTTAAACCAACAAGAAGATGAATGTCCAAATGCACCAATTTATTTCTCAAATTAAAGGCAGGAAAAACAAAAGCTGTGCGGCCATCACCAGGTGAATTGAATGTAACAAGTTTAACAGGTAATTTAAGGCACCCAGGATAAATGAGGTCATTGACAAAGATTATGAGTATTTTTGGACTTTTAATTGAAATTAAACATTTACAGAAAATAACTTTGACATGGCAGCTTTCCCCCCCCCTTAAGTGTCTTTTATCTTATGTTGCATTTGATGCTTCATGATCCTTCTCACATCAGCACAGCTTAACAAGACATTGAAAGCATAGTCAGCAGTCAGTAAGCCAGAAAGATAAAAGCATCCAGCTCAACTACTCTCATGCCACTTCTGCTTACTTTGATCACTTCTCTCTTCTCACCCATTAGCAGTTTGAGTTTGTCTGTCATCCAGTGTTATGGAACTGTCTTGATAGTTGTTGTTTTTTTTCCCCCCCATGTGTTTTGTCTTCTTCCATCAGAAAGAAAACTCAGTGCGATCATCTGCTAAGGAAAACATCTGCTCTGTAGTAAACGTGAAAATGGTAAGATGCTGCAATTCATTTGGGTTTTATTTTACAAAAATTGTGCCCTTGAACGCACTCTTTTAATTTTAATCCAGAGATGCTGCAATATTAGAGCGTGAACCTCAACAGTCAGACCACCCCTGATGTGCAAGCAGGTGGTGACATTTGAGAGGATATTCTAGTGATGACTGATCTAGATATTATTTTAATTATGTTGTCTGTCTGTTTTGTCTTTAAATACTTTTGAATCCACGAGGGATTTCCATGGTTGGAGTTATGTACGGTCCCATACAATTACAATATAATGAATCTGAATACCTTGATTGCTAGTAATAATGCTTCTCTTGAGGTAAATCAGGTGTTGGCAATTTGATGTGTGTTTATTAATAAATAAAAAAACACAACAATTTGCCTTCAACAGCTTTACATCTTTAAAATTGAAATGACAGATATGTCAAGTAGAAGTTAAAGGGATCTGCTATGCTATCTTAATTTTTGTTCAATGTATACTGTGTCTGAGGTCCATGTTCATATTAAATATGGCCAAAGTTTCAAATAACAAGAGCCAAAACCTCATAGTTCAGACCACATGAAACACTCGGTTTCCAACTGCTTTTATCTATTCTTGGCTGTGTTTGGTGTCAAAGAAAAGGAATGTCCCTCATATGGTTTTCTGAGGCATATTTACTGTCAATATTTCTTTCTTTTTTTTCTTCTTTTCAATAGGTGTGACAACTGCCGAAGTTTTGTCACAGAAATACTTAAGAGAATTGGATCAAGACATCACAGAAGATGGAGCACTCTCCTTGTGTGTACATACCAGAATTTGGAGGCAGTGAGGAGATAGGGGAGGAGGAAGAAGAGGAGATCTACCAAGTCAACTCCAACATGGAACCTGACATGATGAGGTCTCATTATCAGGTTGAGAAAGATGGGAGCTCTTTCCCTTGTCAGCACTGTGAAGGACAGTTTGCCAGCAAGCAAGCCTTGGAAAAACACATGGAGGTCCATGCTTTGGCTAATGATGAGGCACATTTATACAAAAACAATACAAACAAAATGTCTTTTCCGTCAAATTTAAGTCACCTGCCGCATGAAAAGTCAAACGCTCTGGATTCAGAAGATTCAGTCACGCAGCTTCATACGTCATCCACGACTAGCTCTAATACTTCTCTTTTGTCAGCTGGAGATCTCACTGATCAGCCACACACATCAGAAGTATCAGAGGGGCATCATGCGTGCAAGTACTGTGAAAAAATATTCACAACCCACACCAACAAGAGACGCCATGAGCGTAGAGTTCACGAGAACCAGCTGCAGTTCACACATGTGGAAAAAGCTCAGCTGCCTCAAGAGGAAAACCTTCACAGAACAGTCAGTGAATCATCTCAGCAGCAAACACGGCTTGGTGACAATACACCGCCTGCAGCTGTTGTGGAGAATGAAGGGGAACATCAAGAACATTACATGTTAGATGTCTCTAGCAATATTTCAGAGAATCTGAGTTTTTACATTGATGGAAAGATAGTGTCAACAAGTACAGTCAGTAAATGTGAAGCAGCTGAGGTCCATTCTGGGTCTTCGACTCTAGTTGGACTGGATGCCCTGATTCTGGACCCCTCTCATATCAGCCAGGTATTAAATGCAGATTCAGTTATAAGCAATGACATACCTGGTCAACCACTTGCCAAGAGAAGAACTGCAACACCACCTCTCTTACCACAAATTAAAACTGAATTGGAGTCTGAGGTAGTTGTGTCTTCATCTTCATCATCACTTGTATCTTCGTTAATAGAGAATTTACTTCCTCAGAATACAGAGTCTACAATTGTGCAGAAAGAAAGAACAGTGTTTCTGTCGCCAAAGCTAAAACAGCTCCTAGAAAAGCAGGATGGCCTTAAACCGACACTTGCGCTCATTACAGATGGCCAGAAGCCATGCTCACCTGTCTCTATCTCTGTCCTACCTTCTGGAACAGGAAAGTTTAAGAGAAGAACTGGCTCTCCAACAGGCTCTCCACAACAGACTCCAACATCTAATGAAGAGTCATCATTGTCAGATCTGGGAGATTTTGATATTGTAAGTACAGGGCAGATAGAAAACCAACATAGTTCACCTGTGAACCAAACAGTCTGTGACAATGATGACGTTACTACATCCGTGACGGAGACAGCAGTGAAACCTGTTTTGCCAGACAACTGGCCCCCTGTGACAGGCGGTAATTCCTGTAACCAGCAACCTCTGGATCTTTCTAATACAGTCAAAAGACAAGAAGATGTAGCTTTAGCTAATGCTGTGCTTGATTTGAGTTTGCAAAAAAAGAGCCTTTGTGAATCTGAAACTATGTCAAATTCAGGTTCACAGGCTTTTGCCAATGAAGAAGAACAAAAAGCAGTGATGGAAGAATCCTTGATAAAAATTGGAAACCAAAACCTAAGTCTTGCAAATTCTGAGGCTCCTTTAGTCACAGACTTCACCATAGTAACGGGTTCAAACATTGTTACCCCAGTGGAGCCTGTTGCAGATGGACTTGTCTATGGACTTACCCTACCCCACAGTTCTCTCACTCCATCATCTGCCTCCTTGACTCCTGTCGCCTTGCAACCAGCTTCACCATGCACTATAGCATTTGCTTCCCCAGCTGCACACACCATGCTCCCTACTGCTCCTTCATTAATCACAGTTTTGGCACCACCGCCACCTATCTCCACTGCTTCGAGCCAACCAATCCAGGTATTGGGCCCAAATATAACTACTGAACCCTTGGTACTCTGCGCAGAAAATGCATTAAATTCTTCTGAGAGTGATTTAACGCCTACATTTGCCACTACAAACTCTGCAAATCTCGTCACACTTTCCCAACCACTTGACCCAACACTAAATTTACCTGGCCATGTGTTTCTTACTGATCAAATAGCTCTCAACCCACCAATAGTTGATTCAGCACCTATCACAGAAGTGCCGTTCACACCCACTGTAACTTTAAGTGATTCCCTACTCAACTCTTACAACATTGCCAGTAACACTGTGTTAATAGAGTGTACAATAGCTCTTGAAGCCCCAGGGAATGTAGTTCCTGCTGCAATTACCTTACAAGAAAATACAGCTGAGCCTCCAGCACCTACACAGATGGTTGTTAATCACATAGAACAGCAACAGATTGTATCTGTTCCTAGTGCTCAAACTGTAGAACCCACTATTCTTGTGTCCTCCATCGCAGAATCGGTAACTCTGTCCACTTCCACCTCAGTGGTATCAGATTGTCCTCCTCTGGGTGAGTCAAACTCTGACCCAGAGCCCTCAGTTGGGACAGGGCCACCAACCACAAAACCTGAGGAAGCCCCTGACAGTTCTGCTTCCGCACCTGAAATCTCACCTGAACCCGCTCCCTCTCCCGAGAAAGTTAATGAAGATGAATCCTCAAATGATGTCCAAGAGCAGACATTCACCAAGAATTTCATCTGCAATGTGTGTGATAAGCTTTTCCATTCAATGAAGGAACTTAGTCATCATGTGGCTGACCATGCTGATGACTGGCCCTACAAATGTGAGTTCTGTGTGCTGCTCTTTGGCAAACCCTCTGCTTTACTTGACCATCGATCAAGCCTCCACGGTGTTGGGAAGACTTATGTTTGCAGTGCTTGTACAAAAGAATTTGTATATCTTTGCAATCTGAAGCAGCATCAGGAAGAATTGCATCCAGGCCAGCAGTGTACTCATACAGAAGAAGAAAAAGGCAAACTAAGACCTCAGAACTACAACAATTCAGCTAAAGTCAACACAGATGCTTCAGGACCTGAAGCTCAAGAGGAACTCAAGAAATTGGTGAAAAAGGAAGAGGGTGAAGTAGATGTGGGTGCTGAAGAACTGTTTACAACAATTAAAGTCATGGCTTCAGATGGAGGCAAAATCAAAGGGCCTGATGTTCGTCTTGGCATTAACCAGCACTATCCCAGCTTCAAGCCCCCTCCATTTCCTTACCACAACAGATCACCTGCTGGTTCGTTGGCTTCAGCCACAAACTTCACTACACACAACATCCCACAGACCTTCAGTACAGCCATTCGGTGCACCAAATGTGGAAAAAGCTTTGATAACATGCCAGAGCTCCACAAGCACATCTTGGCTTGTGCCAATGCCAGTGATAAAAGGCGATACACACCCAGAAAGAATCCCATACCTCTACGTCACTTTGCAAAATCTCAAAATGGAGTGCTGTCTACTACCAATTCTACAAATGGATTAAATGCTTCAAACAGAGTCAGTCAGTCAAACAGGTCCAAACCTAGCCAGGAACCACCTGTAAAGTTCAAAGTACTTAACAAAAGGAAGAAAAAGTTTGCCCAAAGGGTCATGCCACAGAGGAACAAGTCTGTGCATTCATCAAATAAAATGTCACCTGTACAGGTGGGTGAGCAGCAGGAATTATTTGTGTGTCCACACTGCAGCAGGGAATTCACAATGCGTCGCAGCAGAACCAAACACATGGCTGTTTGCCCCAAGAAACCTAAAGAGGTAAAGAAAAGGAAAGAATGTGGGATCTCTGTGACGAAGGAAAACGATGGACACTTGCATAGAGGGGTTCCTCATGGTGAAGAGCAACAACAAGGCTCACCTCCACATAAAACGAGACTCCAGACGTCCGCCTCTGCAAAGAGGCCTGCCATCCTACCAGTGCAAACTGTCTTTTCAAGCAAAAGAAGTAAAATCATTATAAAAGAGAGCACGCAGCCAAAACAAGAGACGCCCACCTTGAATGAGCTTCCCATTGTTCGCACTTTTAACCCCTCCATGCGGCAGTATAGCAGAGTGCAGCACAGCGTCAAAGGAGTTCCCATCAAAATAACTATTGTCAAACCTCGGCAGACAGCACCGCAGAAGGATGAGTTGCCTCCCACCCAGAGGAGAGAAGAAGCAACCGGATCCGTTACCAGCAGTGCTAAGCAGAGCGCTTCAGCCTGATGACTACACAGCAGGCGATCGGGGATCAGCAGGTAGCAAACATAGTAGCACATGTAGCTTGTGTGTAAGTTCTCAGCACGGCTGTGTTAAGAAATCTGTTTTATTTTTATTCTCAGGACTCTGCTGTATGGATCTCCTTCAGTGACTTTAAAGGGAGAAAACTGGTAACGACACTGTAAACCCAGCAGACTTGTAGGCTGCAGAATACTGTATAATAAACTGAATTCAGGACACTTACAACAGACCATGAAGGATTCTGCAGTGAGTAGGTTTGTGTATAACCAAGTCTTTGAATGCTTTTGTAGTATTTTTGGAGTTTTGTAGAGTTATCCTTCATTGCAGAAACTTTCTGTCAACGGCTTGGATTTGCACTTGAAGTTAATCTGACTGCTACATGTCACAAACTGAAGAGGAAGTGGGGGGGGGGACTGAGCTGGAAGGGCTACTCTGCTCATTAGGTTAGACGATGGCAGGTGGCAATCATTTCCCGCATGCATTTGCACTTTTTCTTAACTGTTGTCTGTGGCCTTTTGGTTTAAACTCTTAATGCATGCTGTCTGTGAGCTTGTGATTTAAGTTGCATTCATTTGGGATAGATTTGGGGTTTTTTTTGAGATGCAGTTAGGCCTTAAACACTGCCTCTGATCATTTGTTGGCCTGTTAGGAAGTAACCAGCGTAAGTACCCAGAAGACATGCCAGAGATTAGAAAATGTAAATGTGTATGATTGTTTCTGAACTTCAGCCTACAGAATCATACAAAACCATAGTGTATGTACTACTGGTGACAAGCATCATGATAAATTGCAACTATGAATTTGAGCAGCGTCACTTAATACTTGGGAAAGTCCATTTTTCATCATGAGACTGTGAGATTAAGTTGATTTAATGCTACAGCCTTCTCAGTACAAAACCGTATTTTGTCATTGGCCGAGCTGCTACTGTAAATACATGTATGGGAGTTTTATTAATAATGCTCTATGTGCCATCTAATGTATATAATATGACTAAATATGTCATAAAAGTGGTGAAAACAAGTATTCTGTGTTTCCCAAGTAAAGAATTTACTTAGGTGGTTCACCCAAATACAGTCACCATCACTTACTGTAGCTCAATTTGCATATTCAGGCCTTGCAGAAGTTGCTTTGAAATATTGCATTGATGTGACATTTCTTGTCATAAAAACAAGATAAAAAACGTACCTGGAAAGCTTTTGCTTGAGAACGCAGCGCTGCCTTTGCAGCCGTTTTGAATGTGTGACACCACAGATAAATTCTTAATGTCTGGGGAAGCTCTGCAGTTTGGTGAATTTACAGCGCACTCCCAAACAGAAATACTGTGCTAATATTCTGATGCACCAATGCTGGCTTTACATTTAAGTTCATGTCTAAAGAACACTGACAGAGCCAATCTTTGTTTTGGCTTCACTGTCTTAATTTGCTCACCTGATTTTGCACTTATTCTGCAAATGCTTGCTTTTTTGTGTTGTTGTTTTTTTTGTTGTTTTTTTTTGTAGTGTTGGCCCCACTTAATGTACAGTCAGTTAAGATATTTCCATCTGTAACATACAAGCATTACATCATTGCTTATAATCTGTGCAGCAGTTGTCAACAGTTTAATGTGTGAAGTGCATAAAATGAAGTCCAACATGTATCAATCACAGTATGGGAATATTTTTTGGTTTGTTTTTGTTTTGTTTGGGTTTTTTTTGTTTTTTGTGCAGCAAACCTCTAGTGGCATATAAAAATGTTTGTGGCATCATGTCAGTAAAGTATCTGTTTATTTAAAAATTTCTAAGCTACTAGTTTGCTCCAGTGCTATACAGGGTAGTAATTGTGTTATGACTGAACTGAGTGTTATTAATTTGCTCAAACTAAAACTTGACAATGGCCTGTATCTGAGGGACAGTAATGGTACTTATACATTTTTGACTTTCAAACTCATTATTAATAATATTGCTTTCGTTCAGAAAGTCTTCAACATCTTGGATGTACAGAACGGTTTGGGAGACTGTTATTTTACTGTGAAAAGTGCTTGTAGCATTTCGTAGTGTAAATGGAGTCCTGTATATTTATTAATAATTTAAAAATCATGTTATCAGTCTTTGAACAATTTCTCTGTATGATTTGCACTAAAGTTTTGTTTCGTTTTTCAAGCAAGTGTTCAGAATAAATTGAGAATGTTAAAGCTTTTTGTGGAGTCTATATGAAACTTTATCTAATGGATCAAGTTGAGTTTAAAGAATCCCAGTAAAGAGCTGCAGCCTTTGGATTGTGTTCTGAAAGTATTCAACAATGGCCAGCTGGTGGCGCACTTTCCTTACTTTAACTTCAGGAATGGCAGATAACTGAGGAGAACGGTAGATAATAATGTAATACCACTGCATCTCTACCACACTACAACATTCTGTTTGAAAAATCCATTCATGTTTTTCTGCACTCTAAAAGAGAGAGGGGGCACTGTTCGTCTCTGGTACATGGAAGAATATCCACAGTTCCCATCCTAGGACCCAATTCTTGAAAAAACAGTTATGTAGTATAGCATTCTTAATTCTACAAGATATATAATCAACAGGAGCAACTCACTACCGCACATTCTTCATGCTGTTTTACTTTACTGTGAAGAAGCGTTGAGAAACCTCTCAATTCTTTATATTTTGCTTCCAAGGAATCTGACTTTTCTTCTATTCTTGTGGTCTTGAGCAAGAATTCTCAAAGCTCTCTGAAGGTCTTTCAAAGTTTTTCTTTGGACATTGGCTGTTTTCCCAACTAACTTTCAGTTTAGTCCTTCTCTCTGACCACTTTCAGAGAAGTGTTTTTTAAGCTCCTTAGCACTGACCTATGAATCACCCAAGCATAAATAAGGCACCTAACTCAAGGGATGACTCAGTTATTGTGTCTTCACATAACAGACAACAAAGAACATATTTTAAATTGTATTTTTAGGTACTTTTGCTACTAGTACACATCTTGACAAAAATTGCCAAAGATAACACAGTTTGACAGGCTTAAAAAAATATCTTCAAACCAATAAGGTCACTCCCAAACACTTAATTGCTAAAAACCTGGGAAATATCTGGATAATGCATACTGTCCTTACAACAACTGAGGAAACTGGACAAGTGGAGGATAAAAGAAAATGTGGCAAGCCTAAAAAACAGCTTGGTGTTAGCATTGTCTGCTACTAATTACTTACTATATATATAGCTTTTTCATGCTCTATTTGTATGCTTGCACATGCTTAAATCTTGAAAGTGGAGAGTATTTGTATGATATTTAAAAATGTTGAGAAGCCATTTGATTAACTGGTCATTTTCCACATTTCCACATTCTTTTGGCTTGTACAGAAAATTTTCCACGAGCATCAAAGCGGCTCAGTACATTCTTCCTGCAGACTGATGATAGAAGTAATCTGATGACACAAACAAAATTGAGTCTTGACAGATTCCAACAAACTCCTCCTTGTTCTTCTATACTAAAGGCTACTCAGTATGTGCCACTCTTTGCACCACTTTTAGTCTTTCAGCTCCACCTACAGCTAAAATTGCTAATTAGACTTTTCCCATCAAAAGCTGAGATTGTGCAGATTAACATTTGAGAGACATGCTGGGCTGCTGGTTAATATGTACCTTTTGGTTGAGCCTTTCTTGAGCATTACACAGCTCAGTCCTTCTGTGTCTGTGTCAGTTAGATGAATAGACCTGCCTGAGTGTATTAAAAATATTTCTTTCAGTTAAGGCCAGAGCAAACATTAACTGAAGAGTGTAATGGCATTTCTGTCACTTTTAACTTATAACTTCATTCTGAATGTGTTTTTATGTGAATTCACAAATACTGGTTAATGTTGCATGAGAGCCACAAACTGATTCTTGGTGCATTATAGCTGAATTACAGCTGACATTTCAAGCTGCAAATGTCTACCAATTTCATCGAAAGGATTTCAAAGTTGGAAATGCTCCTATATTAGGATTTTTGAAAAGCTGTAAAATGCATTTTTCTGCTGGAAGAAGCCATCAGAAGATACGCTGTGATCATAAAGGGATGGACATAACTGCAACAATACTCAGGCAGGCTGTGGAGTTTAAAGTTTGATCATTCTCTAATGACTTCTCTGTAAACCCTATAGATGATTGTCGGAGACTCTAAGAAGATCAGCAGTTTCTGAAATAGTCAGAATAGCCTGTCTAGCACCAACAACCGTACCGCCAGCTGCTTTAAGCTTTCCTTTACCTGTATGTAACCACACAAGTAATTTCCATCGACCAACTGGTCTTCGGGTCAAACTAATTTGTCATTTCCACCTTTAGCAAGAACTGTTTTCTTGCATATTATGAGAAGCATTGTGGTGGAAGTTGTTTAATTAGCTTCCTTTTTTATTAAATCTTCATGGAAAGCCACACAGAGCTCTCACTGTCAGATGTGAGTCGGCTTGTCTCACCAATTTGTGTACTAGGGACTGGAATCGGATGGTGTTACTATATCATGATATGAGCTTTATATCATGTAAAAATTTATACCAGTAATAATATGAAGAAAAATTAGGCCAGGAATTATTTTTTATTGTCGTTCATTTAAAAAAAAAAAAAAAGACAAAATATAAAAATACTGCAAATTTTAGCATTGATCCAATACCAAATAAATACAGGGGCGATACTGATACGATTAACCTATTAGTACAGCTTATGTAGGGGAGAGCAGTGTGTAATGATTAATGAGATGAATCATCATCAGTTTTCAAGTCATGGACACATTTTAACCGTGATTAATTATTTTTACATTCCAATACATATACAAATACAAATGTAGAAGGAAGACACAAAGTAGTCTTATATACATAAGCAACTGAAATTTGTATGTACAGATAAAAATGTACAGAGATATGTACACGTGTGTGTGTGTGTGTGTGTGTAACCATGTTAAACTGTGGCTGTAAAAGTCTACAACTGAACGAGCTGCTCAGTGCTCGTACAGTCTCATGCAGGGGTGGGAAGTGTTGTCCATGATGGATATTAGCTCAGACAACATCCTCTCCTCCCCAATCTGCTCAACGGACTTCAGCAGACAGTCCAGGACAGAGCTGGCCCTCTTGACCAGTTTGTTAAGTTCCCCCCTGTCCCTCTCTGCCGTTCCACCACTCCAGCAGACCACAGCATAAAAGATAGCAGTCACCACCACAGTGTCATAGAACATCCTTAGAAGAGTCCTGTTCACCTCAAAGGATCTCAGCTGCCGTAGGAGGTCTAACAACCTGCATAACAGACTATATCAACTTCTGCGTGGATAACACTGACCAGGAAATATCCAAATTTATGATATCGGTATTGGACATAAAAAAAGTGGTATTTTGCCATCTCTAGTATTCATTCTTTCACTGAGCATATACCTGCATCACGAGTGTCAATGATGACGTCTGCAGGCTCAAAAGTCCTGGCCTTGCTCAGCCCCGGTCCACTCACACGCACATGGCTTGCATCACCAATCTCTGACTGCTTAATCATAACAGCAATTGGGCTGCTGGGAATATGACGACCGTTCTTCTTGATCTTAACAAGGTACTTGCCAATCTCCTTGGGAACAAACGAGATTCAGAAGACAGACAGACAAAACAGATGAGGGTTAACAACGCTTATTCTTGTGTGTGCATACACACGTTTCAGTTGCTCCTGCTTCTTTCTCCATGCTTTAACTTTTATTACTTTCCCCCCTCTGTCTTTTACTTAGGGATTAATAAAGTATTTGGATTCTGCTGAGTCTCATTGTTTAGCAACTTCTCACTTATTAGGCGGACACTCACCAACGTGAGCGTTACATAGCATCTTCAGCAGGCAGGGCTCCTCTGGCCCTGAGGGTGTTGTAAGAGAGGCTGTTCCCTGGATGAGGTCAAGCTCTCCTATGTCCAGTGGAATATCTGCAGCTAAACCCACCTTCAGATGGTACGTCCTCATGATATGTCACTTAGAGAAGGAAATGAATTACTTTACTGTAGCGTTTGGGCTGCCATCTTAGAGGCTGCATGGATGGTCTACACTGATGTAAAAAGACAGTTACCAGTAATCCTAGCAGAGAAGGGGCTGCCTGGGATGTGCTTGTCATTGTATTTAACAAGGATGCTGTAGTCTCGTGGCAGCACTGGCAGGTAAGACACCGTGCAGGTTCTGTCCTGGTTGTGCACACAGCCCCTCGATGGTCAGAGACAAACCACCTACAAAGATGTGATATGAACAGACAGTGTCCCGTGTGTTCAAAATCAGAGGGAGCAGGTAAGTCATAGCGAATATAATTGCATTCCACAGCACACAATGTGTGTTTGGCCATGTGACTGTTACCTACCTTCTCCAGCATCTTTGGTTTGAACAGTAAAGACAGCTGGCTTGTTGACAGGCACTGTTCATGTAATCTATGTAGAACTGTAGAACTTTGCCTGATGCCATTCGGACCTCACCTAAAGCAAAGGGCAAAAAACAATGACACTCACACATCACTATGATCAAACTATCTGTTTATAAAGAAGGCTTGTTACCTGTTACCTTGGCAGGTCCCGCTGGCGCGCCGTCCTCCGGCTCACCTCGAGCCACGCGCTGTCCACCCTTACAATAATCACACTGTTGCTGTAACAGTATATTCAACAGCTGCAGCTCTCCCACTGCCAGCTGTACACATCACCACCAAACAACAACAGCAAAAGCAGAGCACAGGTTTTAAGCCAGCGAGGCATGATTTTAGATGCCGGTGAGTCCATCTCACCTGCAGCGCCATTGCAGACCACACCCCACCACAATAATAAAGTATTTTTTAGTTTAATTATAAACTTTGTCCTAATTATGTCCTGGGTTTTAACCATTTAATAATAAAAAAGGAAACATCACAAAAAAACACTTAAGGTCATGAAAATTAATTGAGATTTAGCAATCCAATATGGCATCCACCTTATTTAATAAAAAGTATCGGTATTGGTATCGGCAATCCTAGCCCATATTTACTTGGTATCGGATCGATACCAAAATATGTAGTATTGCACATCACTACCTCGTGCCCAGCTAATAAGAAAAGCAGACATGGGTGTGCAACTGTGCATGGTGTGTAGTTTAAATATAGCAATATTGCCTCTGTTTCATCAGCCGGCCAAGTGGCTCATGGGAAGCGACAAGGCCTGTAAGCAGAGTTTGAACTAAAGCGGCGATGGTTCGAATCCCATGCGTCGCATCTGCATCTGCTCTGTACTGCCCTCAGTACACTTCAGCCAGCTGAGTCTGTAGAGCTCCAGACTCACTCCGCCTTTTACGTTTTCTTCAAATCCCTTGTTAACTTTTGGGTGGAAAGGCATTCAAGGTACCACAAAGCCGACTGGGTCATGCTCCTCACACTTTTTACGTAGCCCGACTGATACAGTTTATCTGCTGATGGCGATTGACTCGGTCAAGGTAAATATAACCATGTCATTATTATGAAAAAGACACACAGCTTATCATCTTATAGTTCTGAAATACCTAAAATCACTTGTTATGATCCAATGTTGTCAGTGTTTGTTTTATGTGTGATTCCTCCCACCAGAGGATGGCTGTGGGTTTTTTCCCCTTTTCTTTCTTAGGGGGTGGACACCTGGGCGTGCCTGCTGAGTAGTTGGGTGGAGTCTCTTCCTGTTCTCGGATTGGATAACTGGTTGATCACCTCCAGTATTTAACCACCAGATGACAGCCACTTGGCCTCTCCTAGCCTCCACCATCCAACAAAGCACATGTGTTTTTGATTCGTTGTTTTGTAGAGTGTCTTTGCCCATTGATTTGCAAGTATAACCAAGTACAACCTTTTTGTGTGTGTGTGTCTGGCAATAGAACCTAAGTCTTGTAAATAGCTGTAAATAGATTTGTAAAGTAGCAATTGTGTATTTTTTTTTTCACCTTGTATACATTGTTCACTGCAGCAGCCTAGTAGGCGTGAGAAGCCATTTTTGTTGATCAAGTTTTCTCCTGTTTTTTGTTAGAAAGTTAGGTACGTTGGTTGGTTTTTATTTGTGTAGGAAAGCATAGGGACCATTAAGGAGTTTTGTTTGTTATTTTTGGCATTGCTCACTGCTGAAGCAAATAAATGGCTGCTTAGCACTTTAAAAGATACTACTGTTTGTGTTCTTTCTTGAGTGGTGCGTGAGTGGGCCAATTTCTTGTTGTGTTCAATGCATGCCTAGACTAAGAACGTAACACACTCTGTTAATTCGTTTGCTAGATTAGCGGCTAGCATACGCACCGTATTAGAGGCTTGTTGCTAGCTGGTTAGCATGCTACACACCCGTTACTCTAATAGTCTGTATTTGTGAATGATTCAGCACGCCTTAGGTTTTGTTATCCATTTTTAGACAGTAATGAGATCAGCTGCACACTCCACAGAGGCCCAAAGTTACTGTTAATATCAAAAATGTAATGCTGTCCTTTGAGATTTTAACATAAGACTGAGAGTGTAATGGATTTAAAACGGTTTAAATTTTCAGAGCACTCTACAGCCTGGTATCAAGGAAACTTTAAAAACTGCAGCAGAAGGTTTCAGTAGTGTAGTGTAATTTGTTCTTTTCATTTAATAAGAGTCCACATTATTATCAACAGCTACATCCACTCGGGGGGAACTAGGGAGGGTTTCCTGGGTCCAGAGTTTCGGAGAAACTGCTTCCCCTTCTTTCATCACAGCTGTCCAGTGCCAGATGTTCTGTTGACCCCACTGAGAGAGGAATCATTTTACAAACATCAGGAAGACTGAAGCTCATCGGAGGAATCAAGGAGGGCCTTGTGATCTTCACCACCAGCTCCCTCACAAGGAAAACTTCAGAACTCCACTTTAGGAACGCCCCAGATGATGGATAACCCCAGCATTTCATGAACACTGTAATGGAGTCCTTTGGTTTGTGTAAAGTTATTAGTACTCAGATAATCCTCAGATGCTCTGGACTTTTACATAAAGATATTATAGTCAGTCCTGTAGAAAGTTATACATTTAAAAATATATTGTCCTCTCTGGTTACTTTGGTATGATTGACTCTGAATTACTTTATGGTAAATAACACACTATTGACAAAAAACGGTGTAAGAATTCCAGATCAACGGTTTTTAGTTTAACATACAAATGACGACCTTTGACCTTCATCAGGTTTTATTTAATTGTCAGAGAAACATGTGCTCTTCATGCAGCTGATTACATTCAGTGTGTAAAACAGAAGCTCTGCAGCAGCTGTCTGAAACACCAAACTGAGGTAGTGCTAATGCTGATATACAGTGACACAGTCAAGGTAAATATAACCATGTCCCTTTAACTTTTCGTCTTTAACTTTACCAATAAAACAGCTGCAGCTTTCCCTGACAGCACATGTGGTACTTTAACCTTT
>NW_005187450.1:2326902-2328231 GCF_000239375.1 Pundamilia nyererei
GTGCAAGATTAAAAAAAATGGTGTTACTGTACAGATGTGGTAAGAGACTGAAAACATGCTGCTGTTTGCACGTCTTTAATAATCATCTCTGCACAGGTCTCAGGACCTAGCTAAGGACGGTAGTTACGGATTAGCTTACAAACACATTTAACTTACCGAAAAAGTGCGGTGGGGCCTCGGATCTGTCTATCCGGTAGTCCAGACTGAAGACCACCTCAGGCTGTCAGGTTAAAACAGTCGGTTGTGGTTTTGTAACGTAGACGCTGGAGCTCCTCTCGGCGTCCCTGCTCTATCTGCCTTTCCCGAACAGAGATGCGCAAGTTTATCTGTGACTGCAGCTGCCAGTCAAAGCTGTTATGATGACGTTGCACCCCAATATAAAAGCATTATGGTAGTAATTAGAATCAATCTTATGGGAAAGGAGACCCCTTGAACATAAATCAGGGTGATGAGAACAGTTGATAATGAAAGAAAGAATCTTTGGAAAAAATTATCTGGGAATTTATCGGAGAATGTTTTTTATTTTTATTTTAGTCTGACCCCAGTCCCCATCCATACCCATCCGCTAACATGGATCAGGCGGGGTTTCTGACCTATACTGCAGCCAGACACCAGGGGGCGATAGAGACGTTTTGTCTTAATTTTTGGGAAGCTTCTCGCGTCGTCCATGTTTTCTACAGTCATTGGTAAGCACAAGCAATTGCTTTTGTCAAATTGCCTATGCTGTTGAAATATCTAACAGACCAAAATATTTTGCAGTGGTGAATGATATTAGGAAAACCCGGAGTTATTATTTTGTAACTGCATTATAAGTAGCAGATAATAAGGGATGCAATTGAGCTGCAGTTAAAGAGGTTAATGTTTACAACCATACCCAAGCTGCCCCCCCTGCCTTTGGCCACACAGCTGTGTAAATAAATTTGGCAAGGTGGCTTTTGGTCTGACTGTAGACTGAGTTAAAATCACAGTTGCACAGGCACTGGGTGACTGATCCCCATTTCCTGGACAGTAAAAGCAGGGTTTCCTTTCTTGAGGTTAGTCAACTCAGATTTTAGGGTAAGTTAAAGAAGTTGTTATCTATATTATGATAAAAGCCTACATGAATAATGCTGCAGTTTCCCAGACATGGATTAAGCGTTCAAGCGATCTTCTTCTGCTCAATGTTCCATTTGCCAGAACTGAACTGGGAAAAAGGGCTTTTACTTATGCTGCCCCTTCCACATGGAATATGATGCAAAAAGACTGGAAGATAGCAGAACTTATTTCATTAAATGCTTTTAAGTCCAGATTGAGAGAGCCAGAGAAAAATGTTTTTTAAAATGTAATTGT
>NW_005187450.1:2328251-2382746 GCF_000239375.1 Pundamilia nyererei
GCTTTTAAGTCCAGATTGAGAGAGCCAGAGAAAAATGTTTTTTAAAATGTAATTGTTATTTATAATATGTATGTAACTTTGTAATTTTAACGTGTTGTCGCCTCTTGGCCAGGACTCCCTTGAAAAAGAGGTTTTTAATCTCAATGGGATTTTTTTCCTGGTTAAATAAAGGTTAAATAAATAAATTAAGCCTAGTCCTAGGCTTAAAGTTGTTTAAATGGAGGTCTTCACTGAATTATTCCTTTAATCTGGGACTAGAAATAATCAATGTCAGAGAAACCCTTTGAAAACATCTTTAAACATGATAAGAAACTTGCTGAACTGCATTTTTGGAATAATTTGAAACATGAATTGTTTATGTCCATAATTACTTGCTAGCAGACTTCTGCTAAAATTGCTAGGATCATAGTTGCCTCGGTCTCTCATAGTGTTCGATGTCTGTACTTTAACCCAGACAGATCTGTGTGATATTGTGAGGTATTGGTCACCTGTGTGCTTGTGCATGTGTGTCTCAAACTGGAGGACCTGATCATAAATGCGTTTCTCCATTGAGTTACAAGTGATCAAAGAAAACATCATCTGAGTGCTTCAAAGTGTTGGTTCTTGAATATAAATGAGACAGGCCCCAGTCAAATTTAACAGGGGTGCTGGCTAAAAATGAAATCCTACCCACAGAAAGGCAGCAGCTCTCTCCTGTCTGTAGAGACAAGGTCCAAGTTTCTGACCATCAGTCATTTACGGACGAAAAGTAATCTCTGCCTAAATGTAATTGTTCATTAACATGCAGTGCAGTGGGCGTGAGTTTAATTGGAAATTGGCAGTTAGGCTGAATCTTTTATTTGCTGTGGGCAAATGATAAGCCCAGGGGCAAATAATATATGAAGAGAGCGGAAAGATTTTTTATTTCATGACTCTTTGGTATTATGAGGAAACAGTAGCAGTGGCTTACATCAGTCTGTGACGCTGACATATCGCTGTAATTTCCGCAGCCCCTTGTGTCATGGCTGTAGCCAGCAGTGTAATGCAGATGCACACGATTCAGCAGCAATAGGTGCAGTAAACTGTGTGTGTTTTTTCTAAAGCTGCTTTGTTCTCCACCTGGTGAACCTCACATTTTCACTCTTTAGAAGCTTTTAGCGGTTCTGAGTCAAATGAACACAAATGGTTTGGGGTTTTTACTGGAGGTTTTTTTTTTTTCTCTGACACATTCAAAAGCTCCAGGAAATGGATTTTACTCAAATTGAACACATATGGGTGAGAGTGCTGCTTTGTAATTGCACTGAGGAAATCCATGAGCTGTCAGATACTGTAGTTCTTAGGATTTATAGCACATGTGTAAAGGAATTTAGCTCACTTGATGTTCTTTAAGTAATTAAGAATTCAAACAAGTCCAATTACACTCTTTGGGAATAAGGGATTAGGTTTCAGGTGCCTTAAGTAGCAGTGCCTGGCAGGTGATTTTTTTTAGCTTGGAGCCGTGCCAGTGTACGTATAGTGACAAACCATAGCCCTGAGGTGCGAGAACTCCCAGTGCTCACAAGCTCAGCAGTAACTTCAAACTGTGATGCTGCATTTGTATGCTCAACACAGCTGAAGATCTTAGCCCAGGGCAATGTCGAATTCTCACAGGAAGCTCTGGTGAGAAGTGAGGAAACATGATCAGAGATGATTGAAAACAAAAACAGCCACGCAGAAGTCTAAGAAGGAGAAACTTTTGATCTTCTTCTTGTTAATTTCATCACTTATTCTCGGTGTGATGCACAATATTAAATTCCAACCACTGAGAGATGGATTGCAATTTTTTCCCCCTACTTCTGGGTGGGTCGGAGACCTGACCTGCGTCTTATTTGTCAAAAACCTAAATGACTTGGTAGACTTTGAATGATGCAGTGTGTCATCTGGAAGTACGGATTAGGTTTGGATGTGCACAAACATGAAATGCTGACAGGACCCGTCAGGATCACAGCGGTTTTGTGAAGAGAGATGAGAGGAAAAAAATACATCACAGTACCTCCGGCCATGCTTGTTCTGGCTATTGTGATGTTTATTTGAGTCAAATTCAACGTCGTCTTTGGTGCAGCCAGAGTCACTTATGTCGGACTTGTCCTTGGCTGGAATCTTGATCTCGGGAAGTAAAATTCATGTAGCCCTGCAGATCCTAATGCCGCTCATTTGCCGCCTCTCGCAACTGTTAGTTCAAAGCTAAGAGGGATGTGACACTGGCTTTACGAGTTGAAGCTAAGTCCCTCCAAGCAAGCAGCACTTTGTGGGTGTAATAAAAACCAACAGGATACAAGGATAAAGTACTACTGTAAAAGTCACTTCTTTCCTCTCTCTGCGTGCTCTTAATGCGGGAGCAGAACAGGCACAGTAACGAGGACATTAATAAAGGATGCGGATCCATTTTTAATGATCCACTGGCCCCTTTAGTTTGAAACCGATTTTATTTTGTGCTCGCGGTCGAGCTTTATCTTCAGGATCCCTGTTTTTTGCCTTGCGAGGGACTCGTGAAAGCCGTTTTGCTTGCACAAGCAAAGTGCTGCATAAAACCTGCATACACCTGACTGTTTGTGTGTGAGTGAGACACAGAGAGAGATGCAGTCTTCTCTGTCTATATTTGGAAGATAATCCTCAAGTATGAATGTAAGGGGGGAGAAAGGGAGGGGAAGAAAGAATGGTAGCTGAACCAAATTCAGTTTGGAGTCAAATATATGAGAAGAGTGTGGGGAGGTGCGCACGAAATCAAAACACTGGGTATGCTGCCGTTGCTTTATAGTGCATCTATAAGTGCAGATTATGAACATGTGCCATATCATTCTTCATCATTTTTATGTATTTTACATTCAGTGCATCTCAACTTAACACTTCTCAACAGTTAGATTAAAGAGAAGCAGTTGAAAAAAAAAAAGGCTACATTTCACTGTGTGTTATACTTGTATAACTATGCATGTGACAAATAAAGAACCTTGAACCTTGAACCAGTTATGTAGACAGAGGGAATCAAAGCCATGGAAAGTCTCAAGTAGCAGCAGCTACAGAATAATGTAAAAACCAGTTACACACACATGCACACATAGTCATCTCTGTTCTTGCTTTCGTCAGGGGAGAGAGTCTGCCTTCTCTCTGCAGCAGGGTTCTCCTTCTCATTGCTCTCTCTGACTCTCTCTCTCTCTCTCTTGCTTTGTTCATGCTGTGTTTGCTATGCTCTCTGTCTGAAGCAGCGCCACACTAGAGCCCTAATGAGCAGGCTGAGAGCAACCCAACGCAGATCTCCCATCAGCTGAAGAGCAGCAGCAACTCTGACGGCATCTGAGGCAACAAGACGCGGAACTGATCTGCAGTCAGCAGGGAGGCAGCTGTAGAAAGCAAATGACATCCCAGGAAAAGGCGTGGGAGAGGTTGTGAAGTGTCTTCAAAGGCAAATTAGCAGTCAATTGAGAGACTGGAGAGGAGAGGATTGGTCCAGTGTGATCGCTAACCTTCCGCACTCCGAGGCAGACTCTCACTCCACTTTTCTCTTCTTGAGCCGAAGGACCTCGCCACTTCACCGGAGGAGCCCAGCCATGGAGGAGATGCTCACCTGCAGCCGAAGCCCTTTCTCCCAGGTGTTTGGGCGTCAGGGTCAGCTCATGCAAGCCAGTGAGTGCAAACATCAACACTAAATTATCTTGTGCATCCTGTTTGATTCTGATTGAGTGTTGCAGTGTTTAAATAATGCATGGACGCACTGTTCATTTATATTCGGTAAGCTTTTTGAAAGTAGCCTATTCTGAAAAATTAATAAATAAAAATACAGCAACGCGGTTATGCAAAATTAAGGTGTTTACGTCTCAAAATGTGCGTCCTACTTTTGCAATTAGGAAATCGTTTTTTAATGTAACTTTGTTTCGACGCTTCGAGTGCAATTAATCCTTCAGTTCCGTCAACATATTTAATCATGTCATTCAGGGTATTAATATTATTAATATTTTTGCCTCCACGCAGTTTTGTAATTATATATATACATATATATATGTATTTTTTTCTTAATATATATATTATAAAGTATATGGAGTCCTTTGGAGTGTAAAGCAGTTGGCCAGAGCAGTGTGTTATTGTTGATAGACTGTGATGCTCCTTTCACACACACACACACATGAGCAATGTCATGTGTGAAGATGCGTGTGCTCCGACTCGTGCGTGTGAGAGGTGGGTATGTGGGATTGAAGCTCACTTTTTCATGGGTGCAATCCTTTGATCTCCGTCTGGTTGAACATGCCACAGGTCTAAAAAGAAAAAAGAACGAGATCAGCCGCAGAAAATTCAGCTCATTAATTGAACACAACAGCATGAGCAGCTGTAAAATAGTAGCAAATGGAATAACTGAGCAATAACTCCCTATTTTTTTTTTTTGTCCAGCCAGAGTAGCGTCACTGTAAACCTTTAGGACATTTTACCTTATTGACAAAATGCATTTACAATATGAGGTTTCTGAGTAAATTCAGATTGTAGTTGTTTAAACAATTATTCCTATATTCAGTTGATATTTTTCTGCCTCCATACATACATTTGGGTTTTGCGATCAAACCTCACAGCGTGACAAAACCTGCCTCGGTTGAACTGTTGCAAAGTGTCACGTAATCCCCAGAACAGAAAATGGAAGCCTTTGGCCTTAAGAGACCTGAGCAGAGAGTTTTGGGTTCTCACAGGTTTGCTGCAGATTGAACTGGGCGCATATACATCCTCTGTGGTGCAGAAATATTATTTTAAAACAGGAGCGCTGGCTTTTTCTTTTTGCGTGTGTTTAGTTGAGCTGTACCCTTTCGGGTTTTGTCTTCTCCTTCATCAGTAAATCGTGTCTTGTTTTTAGGACGCTGTTTAGCAGTAGGAACAAAAGTCGTCTTTCCCATCATTGGAAATGTTCTGTGATGGCACACTGTACAATGTAAACTTTTTTTAATAGAACTACTCCTTGTATTTTATAATAGCTGCTTCTTGGAGTCCTAAGTGGTAATTAGGAGGATTGGATAGGTTTTCCTGATTTGAAAGACTGAAATGATTACTCACTTAGGTGCTCATCCAGGCATTGTGAATAACACAGCAGGCAGTGTTAACGCAGTGGAAAATCAAGGGAAAAAGACATGACTGGTTAAACGTTTAGAGGCATTTCAGGGTTTCTTTGTGCAATTTGTTTCCGTTCTATTACTTACTGAAACATATCCACATTTGTTATTCAGCCTATGTTGTATATTTATTATACATAAGCCCGGCCGAATAATAACTTCAAGTCAAACTGTGACGCTTTCCCCCAGTGCCTACTTATCAGTCACAGGATAGGTGAGAGCGCCGGGTGCATTAAACCTAAATGCCACTCTCTGGTTGTGAAGATGACATTATCATTGCATGTGTTGTGATGAATTACAGCCTGTCTTGCGCTACCCCAAGTTATCTATGCTCTTTGAAGCTCGTGCTGCATGTCTGCGATTTCGGATGTGAGAGAGGGAAGGGAAGGGAAGGGGGAGGTGGAAGGAGGAGGAGGAGGGGACGGGCGGGGAGAGGGGCAAGAAAGTGAGCAGGCTGCAAATTGTGTGAATAAGAGATGGCTGTTTTAATCTATTTTTAGCAACAACCTTACATACTGTTGCACAGCTGTTGGAAGGCTAATCCACAGTGGCGCTGGCTTGCAATATCGGAACAGTAATTATAGGGGGATTTTATTTTTTTTTGTTATCTTTGGCTGTCACCCATCATTGGATCAGGAGTCCCTCAGCTATATGTAAAGGCCTGTTTGAATTGCAGAGAGAAAATCCATTCCATGAGTGTTGCACATGCCCAAAGACTTGAATATTAACAACCTTCTGGTGGTACCAGAGCAGAATAAACAGTTTTCTCATGAATCATATTCACGTGGCACTGCCAGGTGCGTAATCCTGCAATAAATTCTCTTATTCCCCACTGGTGGTGTGATTTGGGTTGTGTTCAGTTTTGTGACGTGTTGTCAAAAAAAATGAAATTAAATAAATAAAATCCTTCAGCAGCCGATGCTCCCATTTGTTCGGGGAGCGTGACAACAGATTTTTGGCTTTTGAATAGTTGAATTACTCTGGGAAAGTTTATTTCTTACGTCAGTGACTTTCCAAGGTTAAACCAGTCAAGGTAGAGCACCGCTACCCATTAAATTAGGTGTGTGTGCTGTCAGATGCATTCTTTGCTTTTTGTTACTTTAATTGAAGTTAAAAGACTTGTTTCCCTTGAGGAAAACAAAGAAAAAAGACAATTCTGACCTGTTTTAGACACCAATAAGACCCTACAGAAGCACAAAAATGATTTGAAGCCTCCCGGCTGTTGCTGTGTAGGAACCAACATTCATGTTGTTTTTTTCGTGTCCTACATTGTTTCTCAGCCCCAATTCCTTTCCAAACCCCTGTCAGGTTGGAAGTAAATCGCCGTGTAAAACGATTAATGTCCAACACTAAATTTGACTACACTGGCTTCCTCCTGCTGAGCATTTCTTTATTTGTTGATTCGGGCTTTGTCGTGTTTGAAGCTGGAATAATACCGTAAGTAAATTGCCTTCTCCGAGACCAGTTCGAGCTGAGGCTCTGTGAAAATGAAAATAAAAATGGAACACAGTCGTTTGCAAATCATATAAACCCTCATATTGAAAAGGGTAGAAATGGAAAGTTGAAAAATATTATCGATGATGGAAAAATCTCTTCTTCATTTGGGGAAAAAAAAACCCAACAAAATGTTGCGACTGAGGTGTTTTTAGAAACTCTGCTGCGCCACGTCTTCTTTTAACAGTATTATCTTTTAGCTTCAGGGAACTCAGGGGAGCAATTGGTGAAGTTTTAAAAGTGAAATGTTTTCCTATTCTTGCTTGATATTGGATTTCAGCTGCTCAGCAGTTTAACTTTTTGTTTCATAATGTGCCAAGTGTTTTCACTGGGTGACAGGTCACGACTGCAGGAAACTGAGGTAACTGTGGTTGTTCTGCTGCATGACATCACGTGCCTAAAAAAACATGCATTCCCTTATTGTTTGGGCTAAATGGTGCCTTCAAGGCCGTAGGAGTTACCCTCCGTCCCATCACAGTTTTTGAGCTGTTCATCGATAACTCGGGCTCTCGGTTGTTCATGAGTACCAAAAAGACTTTCAGCTTTTTGGACCACATGAGTTTTCCAAGTCACCTCAGCCCACTCAACCCAGTCAATGTGCTTTTGTTTTTAATTTCCATGTTAGAGTTTTCACTTGGCAAATGTGTAAAAGTGTTTCCAGAATTGTCTCTGAGGCCATGCAGTGCTGCCTGAGGGCCATTCACTGGTAGTTTTTAGCCTCGGCCTTGTACGGAGGCTATTCTCCTGATTTTCTAAATCTTTCAATGATATTATAGAAACATTATTCCTAAACTGCTGAACTATTTCACGCAGTCATAGATTTTATTTTTTGTTGTTGAAACATTTATCTCCATTAAAAGTGACATGGAAGACTTTCCCAACTTAAACATTGGCGCAGAGTATGTTTTCAGTTTTTTGGCAAAGTTGGAAGCACTGTTTCCTTTCTTGCCTGTCACTTTACCCTTGAATATCTTCCTAATACCTCAATAAACCGTTGGTAAATCCCCGCTCAGGAGAGGTGGACGTGATTTGAAATTTTAATACATGACCACTGCAGGTGCAGAACATATTTTGGTCTTCTTTGAAGTGATTAATTCCTCTCCTTCTTCCACTTGTGTTATGGTTCCAGCACACTCACAGATTCCTCACACCTCCTTACCCGGTGGGCTTTCCTGCAGTTAGAGATTAGCTTCATGCTGCTGGTGTTGCTAATCATGTAGACGGAGTCACTTTGCAAGAGGTTTGCTGGTGCAGTCTGTGTGTGCACTCAGCTAGGTAACTTTTTTTTCTTTTTGCACATGGTGAGTCTTGGATTTGGGCTGTTTCAATGTATTTAGTTTACTCATAAAGGAAACCCCTTGATCGGTCAGCTCTTTGCACCAATACGCTCCATCTGCTGTCATTTTGATGTGCGATGAAAGAAAAATCACACAGAACAAACGTGATGAGTCATACAGTTTTCACATGAGCAGAAAATAATTGATGTACTGACAGCGACCACACAATCATGACTCTGCAGGACTTTTGATTTGACTTTGCCATGTGTTTTCAGATTTACCTTGCAGATTTAATTGGAGCAATAGATGAAGTGTTCAATATTGATCCCTCTGAGGTATTGTGCAGTGCATTGTTTTTTGGATTTAAGGTACTGTATTCTGCTGCATTCACCTTGTGCTATTTTGCATAACGTTTGTGGAATATCTTGTGTAGTGTATACGGAACATAAACGGCGATTATCTCACAAGGTTTAACGTCTAATCTCAAGCCTGCAGCAGTTTAAAAACTAAATACAAAAATAGAGGTATACATCACAGGGCAAATCATTATGTAACACGCCTCCGCATACTTTTTTGTCTAGGTTGCGTATTGACTGGTCAAATACAGATGAGCACAGGTCATTCGTCTGCACCGCTGGGCAGACTTATCTTCAGATGGCCATGATATTGGCATCCGGGAAGCTAAATCACAGCAGGGCATCTGAATCACATGTGACTGTGCTCACTTATCCATGCAGAAGACCGATGAACTGTGCAAGTACTTCTTTTTTGAGAAATAATATCCATGTTGGCCTATTTGAAACACTATAACCTTTTCCTCAGTCGCAGCAAAACATGTTGCATGAAGTTGTTTTGGGAATCGTTCTCATAGCAGACATCCACCTTCTGAGTTTATTATTCAGAAGCCAGTGCTCGCAGAGGAAAAATGCTGTCAGTGCAGTCATTTTAGTTTAAGCGGCAGACCATGGCACACCTGGTACATCCTGAAAAATTTACAATGCACACATCCCTAGCTGTTCCTGTGCTTATAGAACTGGCATCCCCAGCTTTTATTAGCCCCGGGATAAATCAGAACGCTGCCAGAGGAGCCTGATTGAAAACAGAGTTAGGGTCAGCAGGCTCTTTCTTGGCACGTCTTATCCTGTAGTGTACCCCAATTCCAACATAAAGTTTGTGTCAGCACAGCCTGTCACACACAGAGGTGATCGTGAATGCAGATTGCATATGTTTAAAACTGTTGTGTTATTTTTCCCCCTTATCGTTTTTCACAGGAGTCAGATTTAGAAGCAGCAAGCGGGGGGACAAAAAACAACAAAAAAAACCCATAAACCTGTAGTCTGACGATATTTATCTACAGGAGAATGACAGCCTAAACAGAGAGCATGTTTGATGCTGTGAAGATGTGATGCAGAAAGTGTGGAAAGTGCTGCAGTATAATGAAGCCGTACCATACAAGCGCCCTCAAGGACATGGTGCTGTGATGTGATCTGTACTTTGGAGCTTCATACAGAAGTCACAGTTAATACAGTCTGTAATATTTAGCTTCTCCTTCGGCTGCTCCACTCATAACTGTTGGAGTACTGGGATACATTTTAGCAGAAAGTCAATAGAAATGTAAATGCACAGATTAAATTCTGAGCTATTTAGATATGAAGCTTGAACTTGTAATTTTTTAAAAGCCAGTAAAGCATATGAGATAATGCCCTATACATGTGTTAAAGGGATATATTAAGTAGAGAATAATATTTTTTCTGCAGTAATATGCTAAAGTATAGCTAATATGTAGAAAATGAATTGTTTTGAATTTGTTTTGTCTGCATTTACTTGAAAAAAAAAGTTTAAAAAATTAATTGTACCAGTAACAGAAAGCACAAAGTGTAACAACCACTTTTTTCTACAGAGACATAGCTCATTTATTTACTTATTTATTTTTTGAACTATTTTTTAAATGTATTTTTTTAAAAGAACCATCCTTGGAAGAAGAAAAAAATGCTGCCAAATCATCTTAGTAAAATCTGCACAGTCAAATGTATCTGCTGTGTTAAAGTGCTGGCAGAAATCTCAGAGCTACTTATCCAGATTTAAGAAATGAAAACAAAACTCTGTGCTATTATCTTTCTGTTTGTGTTTTGAGGAAGCCAATTTTGCTCTAAACATTGTGCTATTTTATCGGCAGCCACAAGCAGCCACTGAACCAAATAGCCTGCTTTAAAATGGGTATGAGAGGGCAGGCTAACCAAACACAAATGAGAGGAAATAGGCTGTGCAATTGAAAACATTTCCACTGTAGGAAAAAAGAGAGAGAAAAACAAACGAAGAAACAAACCTAAAACTCAAGTAAGGAAATCTCTTACTACAAAAATATGGGTAAGAGGAGAAGATGAAGAGATTTTGAAGCTAACACAGAAGGAGCGCTAACGGTTAGCTGCCAAGGGCTCTTGAGATTACTATACTGAACTACAGAGGAAAGCAATACACATAAGCAATGTTCCCTCTAATTGTGCATTGCTGGCACGCGTTGCGCACGAATTTTTTTTTTAACCTGAATTGAAATTAAAATGAAAACTTTAACAATTCAGTTTTGCAGTGTTAGTCAGTAAGTGACTGGCTGCTCCCGTATAGGATTAGAACGATGCTACCTTATCCCATAGTCCAGCCAATGATGCGATTCACATTCGTATATACGCAGCTAATTAACGTCGTTGACAGGCTATGACAGCGTCCTTATGTGCCGACACCGGTGTTTTAGCTAGCAAAGCGGCGTGGCTGATGTGGAGCGAAGCCACGTTAATGACAACGTGTACAACCATTGGAGATGTGAGCAGGACAGACGGAACATTTGATGGAAAAAGTGTGGACTTTATACCAGTTTTTAGGAGTGACGGCAGTGTTTTGAGATGTAAGAGATTTGCGACGTTTAGCGCAAATCTTGTGTAGTTAGTGTGTAGTGTAGTCAATAGTTTTGTTGTGTGTGTCAGAACAATGAGGCGACTGCTGAATGTTACAGGTGTTACAGCAGTGATACATCTCCTGTTGTCAGGCCTGCTATTTAAAAAAACGCCTTGCCTGCATTTTTAGGTAAACAGCTGCAAAAAACTTTGTTGTTTGCAAAACTCAGTTACTTTTTTGAAGAAGTAACTATATAATTAATTGCCCAACGTTGGTCATTATATTCTGTATTTTGCAGACAGAGAGTTACAGGACTCTCCCAGACCACAGACTCATACTCATAATACAAGTCAGAGCTTTATGAAAAAAAAACAAAAGAAAGTTGTGTTTTCAAAATTGGAGTTCAAGTTATTTTTACTTCCAATAGTGTTAACATGCTACACAGGTCATGAACAAGATTTTTTTTTAAATTTTCATTGTAAGTGGGCTAAAGCAGTTAATTAAAAGTAGTCTAACATAAATGTAAATGCTGTAATTTGATTATTTTACTAAACCATGTAACTCGGATGGATTCGATGCTGGCGTGACCACAGTGCACACGTCTGATGCTGCTCACAGTGGTCCAAGGGACCGCTCAGGGAGTTTGTGTGTTTGCTCAGACACATGAAAAATTAGAGGGAACATTGCACATAAGGCTGCTTTAAGGTGCAGGGGCTTTATTTACCATTACCAAATGTTAATGCTAATGTTTGTGGTTGATTAATTGAACAGGGCAACAGTAGGCAGTTTAGTTCATGCATGCTAAACAATTGCATGCTAGTTTGTGTGAGTCTTGCTTAACATTTAGATGGAAAACGCAACAGTTTCTCAACATTTCGCACCAACTTAAAAGTAAAATGTTCACATATAAAAGTGAAAGTACATATATATATTTTAACCTGGCAAACTATGAGGCGGTGTCTGTGCTATTTGCAGTTCCCTTAGTTTGTGCCTGTTTTCAAATCTGATAGATGGACACTGTAGAGATGGAGGGGACAGGTGGCAGGCTGCAGACTGTGCATCACATGTGTTTGAAAGAAGGAGCTTGACAAGTTTATAAACTGATAAATGCTGCCATTTTCTGCTGGTGTGTGATGAAACACGTGTAGTTATTTGTTTTTCAGAGGTGGACTTTGTATATTTGCACAATGAGCAGACACGCTTTTTTTTAAGTAGGACTTATAAAATCTTTAAACAAAGGGACTAATATCATAGGGACTAAGTTATTACTTAATAACATTATAATGGGTCCAGAGGGTTGCTTTAATCTGATTAAATACTGTATCATGTGGGAGCTGATATTAAAAAGATAATGTGTTACTGAATCATTTTAACACATGTGAATGCAGGTAAAGCATTGTTTTGCCTAGTTTTGGGGAATCATTAAAATTTTTAGCTCTTGATTAAGTGTGTGGCATTTTCTGCTTTGCACATTCAGTTACTGAAGCAGCCGCGTGAATGCTCTGTTTGCAGCAGCACAGCCAAGTTAGATTTTGCTGCTGACAGGCATTGCTGACAACAAAATAAACAGTCCGCAGTGAAACTTACTGCAGGGACTTGATTTTTCTTGACATCGGATGGGGGACAGGTGCACAAAACCAACCATCTGCTCACAGCGGTTCGGAGATCATCCTATGAGCCTGTGGGGTTGCACAGTGGTGGCCACAAGTTGGCAATGTTGGATGTTAGCCAGTAGACGGAAGCCTGCACTCTTATTTTGTACCTCTCTTCTTATTTTGTTTTAATTACAACATTTCTGCAGACTACACATTAAGTTTAATTGCATAGGGATAAATGAGTGCAGATATTAGTTGTATTAATTTACTCGTGGGTTTTTTCCACAGTGTACAATAAGCTGAAGGCACAGTTCACACTGAGAAGCTTAGAATAAAACCTGACATTGTCAGTTAAACTTTATGGAGCTGTATTTAAGGACCAACATTTTCTCCTCTGGCTCCTTGACAGGGCCACTGTAATCCTCACCAAACGCAAAGTTGATTATATTTGTAGTTGTGATTGTTTTACAGCTTTTTTCACATGCGTTGGTATTGAGATGACGCTTATTTTTATTTCTTTATTTTTTTGTGATGGTTGCATTTATCTTCATTGGCAGGTGGATGATGTGTCAGCAGCAGCAGCAGCTTGATTCGTCTGCCAATCACGTCAATCCTAGTCTGTAATCCTCCACTTTTCTGCTTCTAAATCCTCACTTCAGGCATCTGTGCTCTCCCATCTAGACAATCCATCTCCGCTGAGCTTTCCTCTGTGAAACGAGAGATCATTGATGAGCGATAAAAGCTTAGACTTTAATCCCAAACACATACAGGATTATAGAACGAGTGTTGCACGTTCAAAGTGAAGCAGTAGTTTCTGCAGTGACTATGAAGACACGAAATGAGAAGTTTTCAGGAATAATTATCTGAGAAAATATTCAGCTGACTGAAATGTTGCCAAATAAGTTTTGATGACATTTGACAATTTCAAATATCAGTCTAACTCACAAATAGCTGACTTCCACGTTTTCTTGGACACGGTCAGAGCCTGACTGATTTATCGGCAAGCCAGTATTACCGGCCAGTATTGGCTATTTGCTGAAGTAATGTTATAACTACTACTAGTATTAGTAGTTGAAAATCAAAAGGTAAAGAAGGCACTCCTTTCCACGATGTCATCAGTGTTGATTTTGCATAATGTGCCCACCAGGGGGCACTCACAATACAACATCAAACATCAAACTAGAACACGACAACCTGCTGATCTGATCCAAGTAAATAAACTACTAGGCTTACCAGCAGAGATGGGCACTGTAATCCGATTACTGTTTCAAGTAACGAATAAGTAAGGGATTACTATAGCAAAAAAGGTAATTTGATCTATTAGATCTCAAAAATCTATTGCTTTATTACCTATTCAGGTTGTAAATCATTAAAAAAAAAAAAACTAAGTAACTAATTACTTTTGAAAATAAGTAATCAGTAAAGTAACAGGAATACTTTTGGGGGGAATACTTTTTTCAAGTAACTTGACCAACACTGCTTACCAGATATTAGAATATCGTCCGATATTAAATATATTATCAGTAGTGGTATCAGTCTTAATAATCCTATATTGATGAAGCTCTAGACAGAATACAGCATTTTTCCCTCTGATACTTTTTATGTGTGAAATACGTATAGTAAATGAATTCAGGAGTGATTCCTTTTTATAACTCTCCCTACATAAAGGGAGAAAAAAATCATATTTTGATGTGTTACAGATTAAACTATGAAATTTGAAAGAAGGCCAGTAGCTAGACTGCTTTTGACTCTGACTGTACTGTGCATTCAATAATATACGGTGCCTTTAACAGCTGTGTGCATCTCCCCACATCTATACAAATCCTGAAAAAAGAATGAAGATGGCAAAATGACTGCAGATACATTCTCATGTATGTATGTTTCTTTGTGATTAGCAAGGAAATCTTTATGGATGGCTGAATACTCAATAATGTGTCACTTGCACTTTTTTTTTTTTTTTGGCTTTTCCTTTTAAATACAGTCGATGGGCTTTATTGTCCAGCTAAGGTTAGAGGAATATGTTTCATTTTTCGGATGTGTCGAGGCTTAACTTCTCACCTTCCACTATAATTATCAGAGGCCCCTGCTGCCTCAGGGAGTAATCTCACTCACGCTGAGGTGTTAGGATTGCACAGCACAGCAGGCTGCAAAACTGCACAGGACTGACTGAGCTGACCCCGACGATTTGTCACACACTAGTCGGTGTTGACTCAAGTGCAAGTTCTGTGACACTGCTCGGAAGGAAACAAACTTTGAAAATATTTCAGTTCAAATATATTTAAATTTGAAAAATGTGAAATGACCAGTTGACTTAAAATCACCCAGATTATTTTATTCACACCGTATTTTCTCTCTCTCCGAAGCCAGAGTGAGATGCACAGACATGACCAACACCTTTTGTCCTCAGATAACTTTTCTGAGCAAGTATGTAAATCTAAAAAGAAAAAACCAAAATCAGCATCACCTAAGCACTTCTTCATCTCCATCGTGTCGTTTTAACTGCTGCAGGAAAACTTTAACAAAAGCAGCTTAACCGACAGGACTTGTTAATGCTCTGAAACGATTTTAATCTCATTTAAGTGAACGGTTTCCTTAAATAAAAGCCCCCCTTATGAAACGCACCTTTGATTTTAAACTTAAACACATATCCTGTTGGAGGACTGTCATTATGCATGTAATCCCTGTTGTTTGTGTTGTGGCAGCAGCGGCTTCCAGCCCCCGCAGCTAAATCGACAGGGATGACAGTGAAAGCAAATGGTCTTGTCAAGTGTTATTCATACCGCCCCCTACTCACATTAGACTGCCATCATTTTCACTGACCAACACCTTTGTCGGTACACGCTGTATATTCCATGAATATTAATATTTGTGGGGAGTGAGAATTTATCTTGGAAGCTAAATACATAATGCTGTATTATTTATTTAGATACCTGGATTACCCAGCTTCTGTCATCCCTCTTTTTACTTACTAAGGCCCTGCTTTCTTTTTCTGCACTTGTTGAATTTTGGTCTGTGTTTGGATTTATTTGATATTCTTTCTGACATTTTGAATGCTCATGCTTGCCGAGTGTCTCCTTTGGTTTCCTTGGTGTTACCTGTGTTACTCGTTTATTACTTTCCTTTTCTGTCTTGTTTTTCTTTCCTGATTTATTTTAGAAATTGCTTCACAATGCGTGCGTCTCGTTGTTTGACTTTCTGTCTTTGTGTTACTTCCAGTACTGCAAATTTAACACAGGACCAGTGCCGATCATTACTGACGTTTATACTTCAGAGCAGAGGCTCGTTTATGAGATGAATCGTCATCAGTTTGCAAATTCAAAACACACCTTTCACCTTGTCATGTATTTTAAAACTGGGTTTGTGAAGACCTGATATGTAAATGTGCCTGTATGTAAAAAAACTTAGAGTCAACTCCTTTTGTTTAAATGTGCTATAGGATAAACATAAAATAGACATGACAGTCAACACAAAAAGACATAGTGTCTGTTTGAGGTGTCGTTTTTCATTTCCAAAAATAATAATTCATTCAGATAGAAACAGGTATCGACCCTATTGCGCTAGCGTTGATCCAAGCAAACAAACAAAGAACCTTTATTTGTCACATGCACAATTATAGAGTACAACATGTAGTGAAATGCTTGTGTCCGAGCTGCGGACAGGCTGAAGACGTAGCTGCGCCATTCCAGGGCTTGGTTTTTTAGGTCTAGCCAGGAATCTTACTGGATACCGGGTGGGAATCTAACTTGTGACTCCCACTCCAAAGATGTGTAGTCTTACCAATGCATACCAGTACCAGCGTTGGTACTGATACTGTCGATATTTAGACCGAGCCGCCCACCTCAACCCGCCGCCGTCCCTGATTGTCTCCACCTGAGGCTGATTTCCCTCCTTTGTCACTCACCAGTTGTGTTTGGTTGGCTGCGGTGTCTCTTGCCCCTCTCCTTTCTGTCAGGTTGTCTTTTTGCCCTGTGTTAGGCTACCTCTTGTTCCCTGTGTGTCTTTTTTTGTGTGTTATAATGGCTAATGGGATTCTCTGTATCTGCTTTTTTGTTCTTTTCCAACAGAGAGTTTGCTTTCTGTATATTTTGCCTGCCTCTGCATCCGGCATTTGGGTGCTCTCTCCAGTGCTACGTGACATTACTGATGCTTTTGTTAGCCATTAACTGTTCATGTGAGTTCAGTGAAAGTGCATAGTCCTGTTAGAGAGCAGTATTTTCACAGTGGGAGTATTATTGTCTTAAAAATTCACACAATATAGAGAAAAATGTAGTGCAGCAGAGCACCGTGTTGAAGAAAAAGTTGTAATTTGGATGTGAAATAATGTTTTCTGAGTCAACAGAGGTTTAAACTTTGAACGTCTGCCAGAGGTCTTTACCCTGGGATTCATATTTTAATCATTATTGTCTGTCAGACTCTGCAAACAAATGATCGTCTGTTTTTACATCGAGCACAGGTGAAGATTTGTCTGCCTCCAGGTACTTGTCCTAGATCCAAACTTTGACGGTATTTACAAAGACAGCTTTTGTACTTCAGAGATGCGTTGCGCGCAGGATGCTCTCAGACCACCCAGTATCTGTAAAAACCCTCCGCAAATCTTCTCAAGGCGTACAAGCTAAACAGTTTTGAGTTGACATAGCGGTTAAATCTCATCTAGCCTTCGCTCTGGAATGCGTGGATTGAATCCTTCCTGTTTTTGCAGAGCCTTGTGTTAGCAGCGAGTAAAATCAAAAACAAGCAGACCACAAAGCAACAGACAATGAGGCTTTTCCTTTTAACTTAAGCATCTGTTTATGAGCCAAAACGGCGCATATGAGGCCGTGTTATTAGAGGATGTAGTGAATACACACGCTTTCATCCTGCCTGTCTTTGTGTCCAGTTAGCAGATTATTTTCTTTAGTGGTGAAATCACCTGAAGCTGCCCTTTAATTCCTTCATCTAACAGTTGAGGATGTTGATACAATTGGAGCAGAAAAACAACAGAATGAGGACAGAGAGGAAAGAAGAGAGCGACGAAAGGCTCGGCAGAAACAGAAATGTAAAACTGAGGGGGGTAGATTCTCCGATGCATGGAGAAATGGGTAGATATGGTGAGCCAGTGCCAGATTTTTCTTTCTTTCTTTCTTTTTTTTAGAACATGCACATGCACACAACACACTTTAAGTGCACATCTAACCACCTCCAGGAAACCACATCCCATTTCTGCTTCTCTCTCCCTTTATTCCACCCATTCCAGCAGTAACAGATATGATTAGTGGAGTTTAATGAGCTCTGCAGAGATGAGCGTTCTGCTTGGTGCTCTGTGCTCCACAGCTACAGAACCCCCAGGGTTTGGCACTGCCGAACGAATGTAGTGTGTTCCTCCACCGCTTTGGTCTCTTTACCATCTGCATGTAAATCTTGTGTGGGTACCAAAGGTGGGATGACATTATGTGCATTTTCTAGATGCATAATGTGGCAACAGCGTGCTCGTCATCTTTTAGAATGAGTCCATTGATATGTTGTGAATTAAGAGAAGGACTCCTCATATTGATTAGGATTAATTTACATTACAGATGTAATAGAGTAATCATTTTATGAATACGGCCTGAGATCGCCTCCATCGTTCGGTAAAGGAAACCTACATACAGAGCGATCCACGATGTCACTTTTTTTCCTGCTTGATGTCTTTGTTGCTCACGGTGTTAAAATATTTACCAGATTCTCCTCCATTTCGATAACTGCATCACCTAGGCACACAGCTAAATTTGTGCGTGTGCGTATGTTAATGATCGCGCATCTTTATCCCACCAAGCAGTCTTGAGCTCGACTTGATGAATTGCTGTGCCCCTTTTCATGTTACGCGAGGTTAATCCCGGCAATATTTCTCACCCCAGTGATTTGCCTGATTTGCATTCATTTTACAGTGTGATTAAATTATGTGCCTGCTGTAGACAGCATTGGACAACATTTAGTTCACAGGCATTAAGATTAGTACGGACGGCAGTGTTGTGGTGTTTTATTGTTGCCATTGGGTGGCAGTGTTGTATTAGCACTGCCACTAAGGCAAATCATTTTTCTATGGAAGTATTTTAGTGTTATGGTGTAAAATGTCTGATTTTGCACCACTCAGCTTCTACATACCTCACGTCTGGTCAGTTTTAACTCTGCCCGTGTGACTCATTGCTTAGTGGGTTCCTGCACTTATTTCTTTTTTGCTGCACGTTGAGATCAGATTTAGTCAATATTATAATAATATTTCGTCCTGCCAAATGTGACATTAAAGTGAAAGTTTCGCCGTGGCAACAAGAAAATCAATTAAACTACATACTCATAATTATTCATTCACATCTAGATGCTTCTCGGGACCTGACAAGTTTCCCATTGCCTAAAATAACTGTAATTAAAATGTTAATGATGCTGTTTATGATCTCATATTTGAATATAGCTCATATAGTCCATCTGCTCCATTTGCCAGATGTTTAAGAGGTGTATCATTTTATGTTGAGCTTAATTGTGCAAAAACTAAACCACAAGTTTCCAGCTGAGCACCAAACTAATTAGTTTCAGCAGTGCGAACACAGAATGACTGCTCCCTGGCTAGACACAGAATTGTGCCCCTGTTATGTAGCTGTTAAGTGCCTTAGAGCGAACTCCTGTCAAAAATATGATTTTAGAAAAGCGACTGGTCTATTAAGACTACTCAGACTTGGTTTTTGGTTTTTTCCCTTGTTGCAGAAATCGGTAAACAAGTACTGCAAATAAGCCAAAAATGCATCAATGTGTGTTGCCACTGCTTAGAAAATAGCAAACGTACCAGCTCCAGAACTTCATCATGAAAATGACAGTTTCTTAAAAATAGTTAGTCGGTATGGAGATTTGACACTTCAACATTGTCCTGCTCCATTCCCTTGGCAAATAGAGAAAGTTGTACTAGAAATCCTCCTCAAGAGATTACATTAGAATAAGAAATGTATGATAATGTTATTCACTGCTTGGACTGAATTATATTCGAAATTCTAAGAGAATGAACCAAATGTTTTCCTCTCTTCTAAAATACATTCTAGGTCATGACTGCAAAAACCCCCCCAAAACAATTTGAAACAGTATCCACATTAATTCACATGCTGTGTACAGTTATTTGTATTGTTTCTATGCGTATTGCACCACATCAAAATAAATAACTTGGGTGAGTATGACACTGCTCTGCTTGTGCGTACAGCCGCATATATAAGCAATGGATTTTGGGCTCATCATTTTTCATATTTCCTAACATTTCACCGTGATTTCATGTGTGCCGCGCTCAATTCCCATGAAATAAGCCCCTTTTATCTTGACTTTAGCCCGACTACTACCTTATCCCATTAGCTTTGCTGCAAATATTCTTTCAAATATTTTTTTCATTGGTAGTGATCTTATTTCCTCTGGCAGTTCTCCCTCCTGACGAGATAAAGGCCCGATGGGACGCCACTGTGGCCTCTCCTACTCATTTGTTGTGCCGTTCCCGTTCTATAGGAGAGGACACTTTGAGATTTTTTGCTGTGCTGGTGACACACGGAAAAAGTGAGGAAAAAAAGAGAGAGAAAAGACAGAATGAGGAAACGAGAGAGGAAGAAAGTGCTGGGGCCCAGCTGGGGTGACATTTTTATTTTTGTTGCATCTATTGTAACCTAACTATTGCAATTTCATCTTTCTTTTCACCGTCTCCCACTTGCACACTTCTGTTTCACTTTCATCAGTTTTCACATTTGCTGACGGCAAGCTGCAGGTGAGATCTATTTCAGGCTTCAGATGAAGACACTGAATGACAATCCCTGCAGTTTGGTGTGTTTTGCATCCTTATCCTCACCAGCAAAGTCATTGCGGTGATTTATTAGGTTACTTTGCACAATGTCATAAGTAAATGTTATTGAATTTCCACTGTTGGAATGTTTTATACGGTTATAGCTTTTTAAAGTGTTATACTGACACGTTTTACTGTTGAAGAAACAGTTCAGGTCATCTAAGCAGCAGCTTCAGTTATTATTATTGAGCAAGGTAATAGGATTAGATCGATAGTCAATAATCCTAGCTATTTGGTTTATGGCAAAGAACAGTGCAGTGCATATGTGGAGAGAGATGTCCTTGATGAATTGTGCATGTTTGTGGATTCTGAACTGATTTCAGTTGATAACACCTTTCAAGAAGCGCATTGATTTTGTGCTTCATTAATCTGGTTAATCGTTTCTCAGTAAAACAAAATGTTGTACCAAACTATTTGTTGTACCTCGTTGATTTAGAGGCTTAATGATCGCAGTATTGACGGCCGAACGCTCCAGACCCGATGTTGAACATGCAGGGTAAAGGTTGCTGTGTGTGTGCTGCAGCAAAGAACTTGTATCGATTTCAACACATAGTGTAGCGTTGCTGATCAATCGCTTCAAATTTTTACTTTATCAGCGGTGCTTACGGCGCAGTGGCAATACGTCTAATCTGTTTTGTGAGTTTGTCATCGTGCGGCGTAGAGCACTTTGATTCTAATGCGGTAAATCTTCTTTCAGCTGTTGCCTTCTTATGCAATAAACGAGTAGATTATTCCTGTCATAATAGGCTGACACTGTGGGTTATGGTTTAGTTTGCTATATGTGCTCAGTATTTGGCACTGGATTTACAATCCAATTCATTCATTGACACATCCACTGTAAACTCAACTTTTATGATCTATTTAACTCCTTTACTGAGGTTTAATTCAGCCTGTTTTCACTTTAAGGTTGTTGTAAATGGTGTCGTACTGGATTGCATTTTATTTGACATTTTGCTCTTTCATGCCAGCGCAAAGACAACACAAAATGACAAAGACAGCCCTCAGTAGTATGTTATCCAGTGCAACACTTTTATAATAATAATAATAATAATAATAATAGTAAGCGTATTATTGAATTTATGTTTCCAATGATGTTGAAAGTTTGAATTTATGATAAAAGTTGCTTCATTGTAGTGCAGCTTGTTAGGAACTGAGCTGATAGGACACAGAGACACAAAGCATTTGGTGTAAGAAGGTTTTTGACTTCTGCAGTGATAATAACTGACGTTCCAGATGAGTCGAGTGGTGAGAGCGGCAGGGTGAAGAGGCAGCAGTGTGTAGCTGAGACCTACGCAGGCCAGCAGGATGTGGGAGGCTGAGAAAGTGTGCTACTAATGGATGCTGGCTGGTTGCTGGAGAGAAGGTTGTGGACCTGCAGCACAGTGAGATGAAAAGTTACTAAACTGGGGACCAAACTTACTGAGTGGATATTAGGTGTAGTGTTAGTGCTACACAGAGAAAGAACAATCTGGCTGACAGTGTAGTGGGTATTCTGTGTCTCAGAGTTGCGGGTTAGTTGATAGAAGCAGGAGGGTTAAAGCTTTAAGCAAACACAAACACAATAGAGGGAGACAAACAGGGAAACGGTATGAAATGAGGGCATGCCTACATAGCTATAATATTAGCCATTAGGTAAGGTGGGGTCAAATCCACTGCAACTTCAGAAAACACCAACAAATAGAAAAATACTGGCTAGTGGTACCCCTCAGCCTCCTAGTACATACACTCTGATATCAATTTCAAATCCTAGATGATTTCCTTATCGAGTTATCACATTTGTAAGATTTTCAGAAAACTTGACCTTGATTTTGTGGTCAAATTCACTGAGATTGAAACACTTCCAGTAGATACACCTATAGTAGCAATTTGAAACTCGTATTTTGCTTCCGTCTTGAGTTATTGCATTAACAAACTTTGGTGTCCATGTTGCCCGCCCACCCAGCAGCGTGGCAACAATACACCATCAGCCTTATCGTTAGCTTCATAGCATAAGTGCCTAAGTCATTTTTTGGTCAAATTGAGATTTTTGCCTAACTTTACTCCCCTACCACTGCTGCATCATCCTGTCCGTCTGCCTATGTCACCAAAAAAAAATGACTTAGGCACTTATGCTATGAAGCTAACGTTATGTAGCCAAATGCTGCTAAAGCACACAAAACACAAGAGAAGTTGAATAAAACAAAAGGGAACTAGAAAAAAATGTTGCAAACGGCTAATAGCACGTTTTATGTATTATACGAATCATGCCTTTACACATTTCCTTGCATCTTTTTCTCCATCACAACATCGAAGAATCCTCGGCGTCCTTTAAGTGAATCTCAGTCGCATCTCCTTGGCATGTTTTGGTTCCTGTCACTTCTGCAGCCGGTCAGTCACGTTATTGTCTCTTCAAAAAACACTTGTGTTGTTTTTGTGTGCTTTTTTTTTAGCGTATTTACGGTGTCTAAAAAAGTTTTAATCATGTAGGGTTTTTACAACCCCCAGAAAGGGACTCTACAAAAGACGTCCAACACGATCAGAGGAGCAGAGATTTGAGTGACTGAAGTTGGTGCCAGATGGGCTGATCTGAGTATTTTAAAACTACTTATGTGCTGGGATTTTAGCACACATCTGTCTCCAGGGTTTACAGGGAATGGTCCAAAAAAGAGAAAATGTCCAGTGAATGGCAATTTTCTGAGTGGAAGCGCCTCGTTGTTGTCAGAGGAGAATGGCCAGACTGCTTTGAGCCAACCAACCACTCAAGACAACCAAGGTATGCAGAAGAGCATCTCATGTTGAACCTTAAAGCAGATTGGCTACAGCTGCAGAAGACCACACTGACTGAGACTCTAAGAACAGGAAGCTGAGGCTACAGTTCACACATTCTCACAAAAATTTAAGTGCCATGTAACAAGGCTTAAAACAGCTCATCACTTCAATCACTTTTCTTCCCCAGTCTGGTATCATTCGTCTAATTTAAACAAATATTAACAGTAAACCTAACAAAAACTAAGCTCCCAAAAGTACTGGGTCCATCAGAATCAAACAGAAACAAAACATAACTCTAAACAATACAATCATAAGCTGCTGTTGGGGCAGAAGGAGGAAGAGACAAGGAAAGACAGTTTCCTGCTCATCGGGCCAAACCAGAAACACCTGGAAAAAATGGATCATGGAATCTAGTATACAGAGCATGCTCATTGGGAAAAGGAGTGCACATATAACAATAACACGAAAAATAAAATCACGTAAAGCACTTTGTCTTATTGGTTTATCCACCTTTCTTAGCTGCTTTTCTTTAATTATTTTTTCACTTGCATGTCCATTACTTAGCCAGTAGAGGGCACTAAGAGGAAGCAACTGAACTAACATCCTTGCCGAAGGGGCAAACCAGCTACATAAACACTGTGACTCTGTGTGGTTTCCACTTGAGTGCAAATATGCAGAAATTAGCGCGAGGACGAAATGGAGCATTTTATATTTGAATCAACCCCAATTAGATATAAGCTGAAAAGGGTAAAGGAAAAACTTTCAAGCTTACTGCAGTCTGTCTGTTTACGTGTAAAGAGAGTGTTTAGAGCGCCGAACTGGCTAGAGTGTCTGTGAACTCGGGCGACAAGCACCCTACTCTTATATTCATTATTCTGACGTCTTCTTGACTCTCACCTCGAGGGCACACAGTCTTCCTCCTCAACCCCCTTGTTGCCTTCTTATCTCCGCCGCCTTCAGCGCCGACTTGTCAAATTTCCTACTCAATGCGTGTTTGCTTGAAAATGTCAGCCACTGTGAAAGATTTTTTTTTTTTTTTTGTTATGTAACACTTTAATCTACGTTCTCTCTCTCTTTCCTTGCGTGGGCTTTTGTGTCTAAAAGAGGCTTTTTTATTTGCATCCTGAAAAGACCCTATCCAGATACTTGCCCTAAAATCATCAAGCTCCTCTAGATTCAGCAGGTTGGGTTTCTTTATTTGTAGGAAATGTGCCAGTGCACGTTTAAAGCAAAACAGGTGAGATTGAGTGGATCCGTGCTTGTTTAAGATAACAGAAGGTCGGATGGACACAAGGTCAATCCTTGATCGCTTCACCTCTGTCTCCCTTTAACTGCCAGAGTTGGAAGTGTGAGGTTTTAGATGGATAGTGAGGCATTAGGGGGTCGGTGTAATAGCCTTTGACAAAATACAGACCACACTTATGCTAAAAAAAAGCACCAAACCTGCTTCTTTTTTGCCTCTTGTAAATTATCCAACATTTCCACCATGTGGGTGGACTAGGAAATATTTGCGGCGACCTTTCGCGGACCCAGGGTCGGTTAATGGTAAATGGGAAGAGTGCTGAGGAAGTGTGTGTGTCTGTGTGTGTGCGTCTGAGAGAATGCGGATGTACAGTAGGGAAGGCGAGTTTTTAATGTGGGAGAGGAAACCTGGAAGGAGAGGTTTGCCAGGGACACACAAGGGCAAGAACAGGGAAACAAAAACAGGATGGCTTTCAGGCCGACATGGAACATTCTGGACAAGAGAGGGCGTTGACGGAGAAAGTCAGTGACAGTGTGACAGTAGGAAAGCGCGCTCTCCCACTGAGTTATCTTTGTTGTTCCTGCTCAGTAATCCATGCACAATAGAAGAAGAAATGAGTGGTGACCTAGTATGGAAATGACTTTATGATCAATTTAAGCATGCCTGGACTAAGTTTATGTTAAATCCACCACAATAATAACTAATATTCTTACTCACCAACTGAAACAGACTGAAAAAAGACAAGCTTGCATCTTTACTGTTTATTAAAGATGATTTTTTTACATTTTTATTTTTGTGTCTCCCTCTAGCTGTGCAGTCTCTGAACAGCTTGAATGACCAGATTGCAAACTTCATGGTGACTGGACCCAAGTCCGTAGAACAGGAGGAGCATGCCTTTCCCCCTCCTGAGAAGGAGACGCTGCAGAAGTCCATGACCCTCATGAGGCACCTCCTCGTGGATGCTCAGGTACACAGAAAAAAAAAAGCACATTTTTTAGCTTAAAAGAAGGCAGAGAAAGACTCGCGACTCATGAAACTGTTAGTAGAGTCGCAAGTATGAGACCAAGCAAAGCGGGGTTGGTGTTAATGCCCGGTCCCGCCCCAGGGTGAAATGCTCAAAGAACGTGATGCCGATGAATGTAATCGTTTCTTTTTGGCAAACTTTGATGCACAAAGTGCTCTAGTACTGCAACACATCCTGGTTTAAGTCAGTGTCACCCCCTCTTAGCACCACATGTTTTGAGTGTCTCTTGATAAGCCTTTTTCACAGTGTGATCATGACACAAGTTCTGAAGTTACCTTGATATTAATCCTTAAAACCCTCGAAATGGAGGACTGCAGCCGACCAAGCTGTCTCACTGGATGATAATTGCCAACTGCAATTTAGATAATTGATTTTTAAAAATTCGCCACGAACTGAGTGCTTTTGCTCTTCCTGAAAAAAAATCAATTAAAAAAAATGTAACCTCAGTTCTGACAGTTATAAAATTAGTTTGTGCCATTTTTAACTGGGGGAAAAAAAGCTTTATCCTGTGTTGTTTCTAGGATTAATAAGAGACAATCCACTTTACAAAGGTGCCGGATAATCTGGTGAAAAGAAGCTCGGATTTTACAAAATGACAACAGAGAAATAGCTAGTTAGTGCTCAGGCTGGGGAGACTTGTATCTGGAAGTACATGTCATGCTTCATTTTGCACCAGTGCAGATTGTTTGCAAAGACACGGGAAGCTGTTCCTGAGCTTCTCTGGCAAAGGGGCCTCAGATGAAATGAAAATATTGACTGTGTGTAATAGGGGTGAAACAACAAGGTTACATTTCCTGCATCCGAGTCGATTGCTACTCAAATACTTGCAGCGCAGAAACAGATCTACTGAATGCGTCATGGTTGTACAAAATATTGCAATATTCGATTTTCTCTTCTCACCAGAAATACGTCGCACATTCCTTTCCTTCCTGTCCTCAAATGAATTTTCTTGGGCGTCAGTCATCTAAGAAAATAGCTGCAAGAATGCCTGGAGACTGATATATGTGGCCAGCTAGTGTCACTGAAATTGTGAAGATGAAGACATCCGCAGTCTTGCATGTATTTCCCGTCCCTCAGCCTTATCCTCTTGTTCTGCTCTTGTGCTGGCTGATAATTTCACATAACCTTTGTTAGGGAAGAGGAGGAGATGAGATGCTGGATTCCTAAGAGCTCCAATTAAGGGAGGGAGGATGCACCCAACTGAATTGGCAATGTGTGATTGAGCTGTTTGCGATCTAATACGCATATGCTCATTGTGTTAATTTGCTACAGTGTCATTTGTATTCCCATCACACAAATTTAAATTAAGCTCCAGCCTAACAGATGTTGTCGAACAAAAATGGTCATGAGCTGTGTTCTGCAATGACGTTTTTTTTTTTAAACTTAATCACTTAATGGTTGCTTCTCTATTTGGCTTTCTTCTTCTTCTTCTTCTTCTTCTTTTTATTTGTTTGTTTGTGAGTCATGAATTAAAACGGTTAAATACCTGTGCTTACCACACACATTCAAACAATCTGTACTCCATACTCTCAGTGTCTTTTTCGCTGAGGCTAAGAAACAAAAAAGGACAGGAGCTACGTGCAGACTACTGATTGACTGCTGACATTGAACTCATTTTTTTGTAGCTTCTTCACTTCATCTATCATCTCATCAGCATCCATCTATCTTTCAACAAGGTAGACTCTGTCTTGTTAATGTGTTCCCTGCTCTTTTATTTTTGATCATTTTTGTTAGGTAATATATCACAAAACAGATGTTGATAGATTGGTGTCCACTCTTGTTTCTTCAGAACAACACTTTCTATGCAGGATTAGGTAGCCAATGTCGTAATACTGAGAATATAGAAAGTTTTATTTGGTATCACATGAATTTAAAACGTTCATGTTTATCTGTTATTCAAATTTTTTGTCCAAAATAATCATAAATAAATTAACACAACCTATTTTAATTAAGATCACAATGGGTGTGCTAGAGTTAGCGTGGATTACTAGACAGAACCAAATGAGTAGGGAACAAATAGAAACCTATTCAAGAACGACCTATTCACCCCCAATCCATACAAGTCTGGTGTTCATCAGTTATGCTGTGGCAGGTTTTGTAATGTAAAATTAATGTAAATAGGTCTGCAGATGACTGCTGCTGACATTAACGTGTGTTTTTGTTCAGTTTCTTAAAGGAAGATGTGATTATAAAGTAATTACTTCATCTGCAGTCCTGCAGCATCGTAGTGATTTCTAGTTAAAGTAGTATTTATGAGCCCTGATCAAAGAAATCAGCGACCGGATAGAAGTTCAAAAGAGACGGTCTCCTTTCTTCTCTCTCGTGGTCAGAATTTATTTAGCCAACTACAGACAGAAAAAAGGGCTCTGCTATCGGCGTGTTAAGTCAAAATTGGAAGCGTGATTAAAAATTCACTTTCACTCAATTGTCAGTTTCTACAGAGATCCATATGTGTTCACAAATTTCAAACTTCACAGAGGGAAGCCTTTATGGTCAACGTAGTTCTGGCATTATGACAGGTGAGGGTCAATCACTGCTCACTGACCAGACTGACAGATAAAAGCGGTGGTGGTGAAGCTGTGGTGCAAAGCAGCCAGGCGCGATGGACGTTGGAGCGCACGGCAAAGCTTTGATGAGCAGGGATCAGTCATTTGTGCGTATTACCATTGAATACTGTGTCATTATACGGGTATATTCATTTGTTACATCTTAACTGTAGTTGGACCATATTTATTTATTTACAGTTTAGGTTTTCCTTCCACCTTCTGCCTGGCTGGTGGTCCGAACCCCTAAAATTCACTTATGTAATGTAGTAGTTGACCACTTGGGAAAAACAAACAAACCCCTAACAAAAACCCTTTCTTTGTTAAATCACCTTTTATGTCTTTTATTTAAAGTATTATGACATACCATTAGACTATGGTCATTACTCTTGTCCTGCAACAAACTGCTCACTGTAGAGCTGCTTCATGTGGATCCATCCTTTTTACACCAAAGGCCCATCTGCTGTGTATCCTGCAGTCAAGCTGGGAGGAGATTGGCTGCTGAGCTTTTGCCAGCGATCCTCCTTCTAAGTCTCCTTCCCTGTGCTGTACTCAGCTGTGACTACATTAAGTGAGCTGTCATTCATCAGTGGCAGGGATTGAAGAGAGGGAGGAAACGTACAGTTTGGGCACTGGGGAGTGGGTGTGCGACGTGGGGTAGGGGTATGGACAAAGTTTAGAGGCCAGTAAAGGTGACTTTGGCAGCGACTGAACAGAGACGCTGATACATCTGGCCCTCTTCAACCTCCTCTGTGCTCTAATCATCAGCGGAGAGCCGCAGACACGTCTGTCGGCAGAGAGAAAGCAAAGCACAGCCATCGTTTTTGACAAGCCTTAAAATTTTCAAGCTTAAAAACAATGAATGCACAAACATATCGGATCGATATTTCCTGAAATGAAATTTCCGCAGAAAGCCGGTAATTGTGAGCCTTTTGTAATATGTATTGAGCACAGAGCAGATCAATAAAGCTAGCATTGCCTGTTCTGAGAGAATCAATTTTGTACGGCTGTAAAGTGTACAAAGCTTTATTTCTCAATGACATGGTTACAGTGCTGTTTAAATCCATAAATGCTGCTTGCTCTTTAGAAGGTAATTTTGAATTAAAGTTGCAGTGTATGTATTGTGTCAAAAGAGCTTGCTGTCACAGTAAACTGCCCAAATAAGTGAGAAGCTCGTCAACACATCAGATAGTATAATTACTAAAACCCCTCATATTCTCTTCTAACCTTGTCTTATCAATCTAGAAATAAGAAATGACTTTCTACAGTTTAATATATTTTCTGTATAACTTCTATAAATACATAATAGACCAATTAGCGGGTTTACATTTTGTTTAATTGCCCCCCTAAAATATATTAGTACTGTAATTAGGGCATTTGCTAAGATAATAGTGCAGACTTCAAATCCAAGTCTATTGTATTTGATTAAATGTCAGTTCTGGAAGTGTCCAAATTAATATTTCAACAGAAATGACTGACTTCCACATATATTAACCAATAGTGCTGGACTTATGCCCAGGGTCATGCAAGAGAGCAGGCTGCCCTCAGTCTCAGAGGACTGGGGGAGGTGCTGCAGAGCGAACAAATGTTTGATGGGTCTGGCTGGGTCAGTCTGTCCCTTTCCAACTGGGGCCTCAGCTGGCCCGCAAATGCATGGTTTTTACCCATGCATAATACATCACCGTAGTCCCATCTGCCCTCTCAACCCGTCCTCTGACTCCACCAGGCCTCGTCTAATAGGCCTTGCTCCAATGAAGGCCAGCCAGATAAACTGCCGCGCGCTGCTATGGTGATGCCTTATTGTGGCCCGGCTCAGTCCCAGAGTGTGACAAATGAGAATGGAAATTGGTTAATTTGGTTCAAAGAGAGTTTTGTCTGCATCTAATGCTGGAACGAGCCCGAGTGTTTCCACGGCTTCGCCCTGCTGTCAAAACATCTAGCAATATTTTCAAATCGCTAGAATTAGCTCACTCAAGTTCACAGCCTCACTGGTTTCTTTAAGTTTGACAATGATTCTATCACATCAAAGGCAGCAGGCGTAAACTTGAGGTCATGTTTTTGTACTCTCTGTCATTTTCACATTTTTGAAGGGTTTATTCCTGTTTCTGTTTACCTTTCTTCAAAGTGCTAATTTGCCTGTTCTCGGAACATTATTCATAGGGATAGCGCTTATGCAGACAAGGTCAAACCCTTGTCATTTTTGTCATGCTGCTGCGGTCTAGGGGACAGCACTCAATGAAATGTCCAGGGATATCTCATTCACTGAGCAGATAGGATCCAGAAGGAATACATAAAAATCGCATCTTTTACTCTTTATCTCGAACTTGCAATCAGCTTTCTGGCGGAGGGGGGGCAAAAAAATCGAATTGTCAGTGTGAGATGCATGATATTACTCCTCTAGCCGGTGGACTTGTATGTTGAGCAGATTGAAAATGACGGCTTATCTTGTAAGGAATAAATTGAAAACCATTTCATTATAGAAATACAGTTCTGAATGTTGCCTGCAGAGAAAAGAGCTATCTGGTAGAGTGAAACAGTAATGGTATGGAAATTGTCATGAGTCAGTAAGAAATACAGACGTAGAAAACTTGGTCCTTTACTGATGCTTGGCCTCTCATAATCAGTGTAGTAATCGCAGTTGATCATTTGTTGTAAAACAGTATGACAAAAAGACCACAGTATATGATTGTACTTTATGCCGATGGTTATCGATATCTGGACTGTGTATAATGCATGAAAGAAATTTAAAGTAAGGGGTTAAAGTTTCAAGGATGCAATAATTTACATGCTAAATGACATGTCTAATCCAAGAATTTAGACTGAAAAGAAGTCAGTTTAGGAGTTTTAAAGTGTCAGTAAGCTATTTGATAAAGTGTTACATAGAAAGAGTTCAGTGTTCATTCTAAGCAGTGCAGCCAAGTCCAATTTATATGTACAGGATGCATTAAAAGAAGGAGTGAGCTCCTCATCACCCAGATTGTAAGCAGCTGAAGGAACAGATTAGTCTAGTTCACAGGTAGCAGTGAAAGGGCCACACTTTCTACAGAAGCATTCTGCAGCTCTCAGCATTCAGAGCCCACAGGTTGAGAGAGTACAGGTGAGTTAAAAGTCATAGGCTCTCGTAGTTTGCTCCAGAGAGCCGGTGGCGACACAGCTGTCATTGGTTCTGTCACACATTCAGGCACTGGGTTTCTCTGTAAACTTTCAAAAGAGCTCACTAACCCCGAGTCAGCAGATCTGCTCGCTTTCCAGCCGCGCACATTTGTCGGAGCACAGACTGGCAGCGATCTCACCGCCTTTGTGCATTGCCTCCTCCAGAGGTTGCTGCACAAGGGCTCTTGGATTGCGAGGCTGTTGTTTCAAAAGGTGGTGTCCAAAGATCCGTCCCTAAATGGGCAGGGAGCTCTGTGCAATGGTGGATCAGTGAGAGGGATCTGGACCACAGCACAGCGGGAGCTGCACATCAATCACTAAGAGCTGCTAGCAGTTTTCTTATCTCTCAACCATTTTTGTCCAGTTCTGAGGGACCAGCATGTCCTAGTCAGGACGGACAATTCAACAGTGGTCACTTACATAAGCAGGCAGGGAATGACGTGCTCCCACCCATATTCCAGGCCATCAGAACCTGCGGCCATCTCTTCTCTGTAGGGGTCTCCTGGTATGGGAATGGAGGATGCACCCTTTGATAGTGGCCCAGATATGGGATCTGTTTGGCAAGGCAAAGTAGATCTTTTTGCCTCCTGCCTCCTGTTCTTCTCCATAACTGACAACGATGCAGCCATGGACATGGATGCGTAGCGCACCAATGACAAGACGTTCTCTTGTTTCCAAGTGGAAATTATAGCTCCAGTTTTAGAGAGAGTACCTCTGCAGCCTTTCTCTCTTGTTCTAGTGACCCCTTGGTGGCCAACAAAGTTGTGGTATGTGGAGATAATCAGTCTGTTGGCAGCAAAGCTTGGCAGCTTCTTCTCCGCAGGGACCTCCTCTCTCAGGCAGGAGTAGAAGTGATTCATCCACGCCTGGATTTGTGCTGCCTTTGTGCTTACCTGCTGAAAGGTCAAATTTGATGGCTAACGGTCTGCCCCCAAGCGTGGTAGCAACAATCCAGAGTGTTTGGGCCTCATCCACTAGAGGCTTATATGCTTACAAATGCCAAATGGCAAGCCTTTGAGGAATGGTGCCAGGACAGGCACATTCCCCCATTCCACTGCTCTATTGTGGATGTTTTGACGTTGCTGCAGGAGCTGCTGGAAGGCCTTTCGTTTTCTACAATTAAGGTTTATTTAGCAGCGATATCTGCTTATCATATTGGCATTGACGTGGTTACACCAGGTGCACATCACCTTGCCATGTTTTTTTGAAAGGGGTTCTCTGGCTAAAACCCATGGTTAGTTGGGTCCGTGGATGCTCCCTCTGTGCATCCTTCTTGCATACAGTTCTCTCCTGATGACCTCAGGGTTGTATTGCGCCCAAATGCCGCATATTTTCCCAAGGTCATTCCTGCAGGTTATAGCTCAATGGAGTTTGAGCTACTGAGCTGTTGCTTGTTCAGTTTGCTAATCCAGGCAAAGGTAGAGCATTGTAAAAACAGAGGCTGTCCCACTGGACTATAGAAGCTGTCACACTTGCATGCAGCAACAAGGGCCTCACTTTGACCCAGGGTGTGAGAGCTCATTCCACCTGGGGATGGCAGCCTGATGAGCTCTTTTTAAAGGGGTTCCCGTATGTGATGTTTGTGCTACGGCTAGTTGGGCATCACTGCATACCTTTGTTGGGTTCTATCATTTGGACGTTACAGCCCATTCGGTGGCTCATGCTGTCCTTTCAGCTGGGTCTACCACACACTAAGTTGCTGGTGATCTGACTCCTGTTCAGTGGCTGCTCTGCAGGGTGTGTACTATATGTTTTGTACTGAGTGAATGGTCAAAATCAGTGGTGGTCCACAGTTTGGCATGGTGGACCTGGGTAAACAGGCATCAAGTGAGCATAGTTTAAGGTACGAAAGCAGAAGCACCGGCTGTCCTTCCCCAACTTTTTTGGACACATCCTAATCCACAAGGTAGCCGATGAATACAGGCTAAGGTTGTTGGTAAGATGTGCAGGTGGAAAAAATGCTTTGCCAACAGTGTTGGAAATGGATATATCCATGGCAGCTTGTATTGAGAGAGCAGAGCTTCATGATCATGCTGTAATTTAAAAAAAAAAATCATTTCAAATCATGAAAAGGTGATCTTTCCAATTTGACATTTTCCTGTGTGAGTTATCTCTTGGTACTCTGGCTTCCTCCCACAGTTCATAGATGGGCATGCTCGGTTAATTCTTGATTCTCAGTTGGCTGTAAGTGTGAATGTGAGCATGAATGATTGCCTGTCTTTCGCTCTGCATGAATGATCGTCTGTCTTTCTCGCTTGGCTTTGCATAAAACTGTGTACTCTGCCTCTTGAGTCCAGTCCATAGCCCTGAATTTACTTAGAGGTTAAAAAAAAGGACGGATGGTTGAATGGATGATATAAACCTAAAACTAACTTAACATTTGAAAAACCAGCAACTCTAAATAGTGTAAGAATGCGGGAGAATACATCATCCATCTGCACACATCATGTGCTAATACAGTTTAAAGTTGTACACCATCTACATTATTCAAAAGCTATACTTGCCAGAATATATCCAAATATTAACCCCACATGCAACAGATGCAACCAGACTCCGGCGACTACATATCATATGCTATGGTCTTGGTCAAAGCTCGTAGATTTCTGGAAATCTTTCTCTATCACATTATCCCACGTATTTAATTGTAGTATCTAGCCTTCCCCCATAACTGCCATCTTTGGTGTTATACCATGCCCAGATAGTATAAATAACCCTCCAATGTACCTACAACATGTCATTGCCTTTTATCCGCCTAGCCAGTAAGGAGGAATTCTCTTTAAATGGAAAGACACAAAATCTCCAACTTACAGTCTTTGGATAAGAGATATGATTCAAAATATAAAATTGGAAAAAATAAGATGCACCATGAATGGTTCTACTAATAAATTTAGTAAAATATGGAGCCAATTTATTCAATATGTGAATACATTGCCAGGTCTGGAGTTATAGTTATGTATGTCAGGTTTTAACGGATGCTAAGCGGGCAGAAATTCCTCCACTTTTTTTTCTGTCCGAGTCGTGTGAGTCTCTGTATATCCATATTTGAGTATATTTTGTATTTGTGGAAATGTCATGTGTTTGATGTCTGCTTGAAAATCAACTGCGTAGCTTTACAGCATTAAAACAGACATTTACTGCTTAGTTAAAAAAAAAAGTTTCATAAAAGAAATTTGTCCTTAAGTTCTGATCCTTGAAAATGTGTTATTTTATTATTTCATTATAAAGCAGTAATTAGTGTGTCAGCTTGCTATCCAGGCTTGGTAGCATTAGCTTATAACTCAGTATTCCATAAACCTAATTTAACACGCTGACGGCACAACAGTAACAATGAAGCATTGAGGCGTCCAAAACCAATTGGTAACATCTCAGTGTAGTGTTTTAAACTGCTCGTTGAATTGAATAGTATAGTGTAAGCCATGAACTGTCAGGGGAAATACAACATATTGGCGAGTTAGCTTGTCTGTTGCGTCAGCACATAAATGAGTAACAAGTAAGAAAACGTTTTCAACTGCAAAACATCTTATTGGCTACATATCTTTTTCACAGTTATTTAACCAAATTTACCAAATTCTCATTAGTGATTTCTATGATGTCATACCTGTAGTTATTTTACATACATTTTAATAATAAGGTCTATTGCAATTTAGCATAGCCATTTAGCCTAAAAAAATGCTGGAATTTCTCTTTTAATTTGAGCTAGCGTTGGACTCCATGAGCCACAATGATTTATTTGTTAGTGTGTCTGCTTGTGGTGTGGTGTGAACATCTTTGTAGTGGTAAACTTGTGAGCACTCTCCCACAGCAGTCTGTAGAGACCCAGAGAATCTTTGCGCTCGCCTTACATCTAAAGACCCATTACGTGGAATAAATATTGGCATGTTTCTAACTCGCTACAACGAATGCTGAAAATGACTAGTTTATTGATTTGGAAGTGCACTTAAATCAGCAAAAGGGGAGCTAAGAGCTTGGGCAGTCCTGTAACACGCTACATATTTTCCATCTTTTATCAAACTCTCTTTTCCCCAAGCTTTAACCCTTTCTGTCAAAGGTCATGGTCTAGCTCTAACAAAGACATACACTAGCCTTGGGAATAGAAACACAACATACTTAATAGTCTTCATTGATTTGGTATCCAGTGCCTCTGAGATTTTGTGACTGCTAACCCTCTGAGCTGGTCTCTGAATACATCTAGAGCATTGACTTAACTGTCCTCTGCGGCCTCCCGGGGCAGGAAAGAGATAAAGGTCTGTCCTTCAAAGTGAAACACAAGCTTGAGGTCAGATTTGGGCAAACAGTTAAATAAAGACTGTTTTGAGATTAAATCATTTGTTTTTGATTTTGATGCCATAAAGAATATTGCTCCAATTGATTTGACTGCATCAAATGGTTACTACTACTACTTTTACTACTACTACTACTACTACTAATAATAATAATAATAGCAACAATCAATTTTGTTTGTTGTCACCTTTCAAAGCACGCAAGGTCACCTTACAACACAAAATTTTAAAATCCAGGAATAACATGATTGTAAATCATTAAAAAAAGATAGTTATAGCTGATATCCTGATGATAACAAATGGGCTTTGACCTGCAATTTGAACTGTGTCAAACAGTCTGGCTGACAAAGGTGAATTGGTAATATGCTCTAAAAGCTCTGGCACCCATGATAGCAGCTGAAGCTGAGTGGAGGTTGCAGAATTGTTACTTAGGTGGAAAGCAGGCTGAACGTGAGACATGACTGATGTGGGCATTAAAGGAGAGAGTATTGTCCAAGATGACTCCAAGACTTTTGACAGTGTGGACCTGACAAAGATCAATAGAGACCACAAAAGGTCGTGTTTTGGAAAGCGAGTCGATCTAATAAGGATAACTTCACTTTTATTGCCACTGAGTTTGAGCTGATTGACTGTCATCGAAGTGGTGATAGCCTGTAGGCAGGAAGTGAGGATAGGATGGGGAAGACGTTCTGGATTTTGCAGAAAAATCGAGTTGTACGTATTTCCTTTATTCCAGTGTTAGCCAGTTGTTTTAACACAAGAAGATGGGAGACTGTGACAAAAACAGAACTAAACTCAAGGAGGATGAGGATGGTGAGAAGGCCAACATCAGACGTAAGGAGCAGATCACTGCTGATTTTAACAAGAGCTGTTTCAGTACTGTTGAATGGAAACCAGACTGAGCTTGCTGATAGGGGTTATTAGTAACTAAAGAGATGCTACTATACTATCCAAAAACTCTGCAAAATGATGCATGGCCTTTGTTAGGCATTCAGTTTTCACAAATGAAATGTGTTCTTGACGACGACTACAGCTGATGACCAGATTTAGCATGCAGGATGCAGTCAAAATCCCTCAGAATATTTAGCTTTTATTAAAGCCTCGTCATTACCTTTGATCATTTCTATTTCTTCTTGACTGTGAGTCCATGTGTTGGTGTTAGAGCACTATATGCTGTTAGGCCAAAGTGCCCAAAAATACATTAATTGTTTTCTAATAGACAGGAATATGGAGCTCAGGGGAAATTCATTCAGCTTGATTACATGTGCTTTTGAATCTTGATTGGAAATATTTGCATAACTGGCAAAATCATATCTGGGTTGCTAGGCAACCTGGCTTGTCTGACAAGCACTTTCATAGTATGTTCATGATTTAATCTGTTTTGAGAAAAAAAATCAGCTTTGTTTTTGTTGGCTTGTGTAGATGTGTGTGCTTTGGTATAATGGCATAAGCATGAAGTTAATTTGATTTACTTGTATATTTATGGTTATTTGAATATGTGGATCACCTGCAGGCCTTTGAAGCGTGCCACTATAGTGCAGTATATACATAACTATCTACATCTTCTTGTGAAGGACTTGTTCTTTCAGTGATGTCATGCAGATGAGGTGCAGTGCTCACCTTAATTTTAATCATCTATTGATGTCCACGAAGCAGAAACCACAGCTGTCAGAACATCTCCCTTAGACACCGTATGTGTCTGTGTGAGATTTTTTTTTTCTTGTCCCCTTCCTCTTTTAGCTCCCTTTATTCCCCTTTCCTAGGGTCCTCCATATTACTTTAGAGAAACAGCCATTTTCATGATCAAAGGCTTTGCACTCAGTTTAGGAATGTGGTTTCACAGCTATATCAGGCTTCCTCTGATGCACTTCTGTGCTGTACTTGTAGCTACACTGTTTACTGGAATGACCCTCATGACACAGCTGAAATGCATCAAAGCATTGATCACTTGTTTATGTTTAAAGTTCTAAAAACTCCACCCATTAATTTTTTTTTTTGAATTTTAAAATTAGCAAGGCTGTTTTTAGATGCCTAATTTTAGATCTCTCCCTGGAAATTCCATTCTGACCCTTGGCCTGTAGCATCTGCATTTTTACCACAGACCTCAACTTGCACAGAGAGCAAAAATCCACTTCAATGTTAAACTGTAACAACTTTGTTTTTCACTGGCGAGGAGAGCTGGGGCTCTGGCAAATATTCAGAGAGTATTCAGTAGTGGTCAGTGTCACTGTCCAGGCTTGAAGGCTGCATCAGGTCAGAAGTGTGCATAGCCATTTTTTTTTTCAACATTCACTTCAGGCTTTTTCAGGCTTTTTCACCCTGAACTGATCTCATAGAGTCATACCGTCAATACAGATTTCTCTCTATCCAATGTCTCTGGATAGAGAGAATTTATTCTAAAAATGAACTGTGAAGGATTATTATAAACAGTAACTTAACTCTTTGTCAACAGAGACACTAAGATAAGATTGCTGTGGCAGCTGTGCCTCAGACCTTCTGATTGGGTCATTTACCAGTTGGAAGGTAGGTGGATTGATTCCTGACTCCACCACTTTGAACGCCAAAGTATCCTTGGGCAAGACACCGAACCCCAATGCTTCATCGGTGTTTGTGAAGTGTGTCTGTGCGGTTAGTCATAGACAAAAGGGCTGTATGAATGTGTGTGTGATAGTGTGAATAAGACTTGCAGCTGAAAGCACTTTGAGTTCTCAACTGAGAAGGACGAAAGATCTAAGTACCAGTCCATTTAACATTTACAACAATATATAAGAATCTTTTTTCGGTGTGCAGTCAAGGAGATTTTCTAGAGCTTAATTCAGAAAAAAGTTAAAAACAAAAGCAAGATAACAATCATATATACAAATCAGAAACCAAGGAATGAACAATTAAGGCAGCTGAACCTGCAACAGACCAAAGACAAACAAAAACAACAACACAATAAAACAGGAAGTGGGGATATGGAGGAGCTGATCAGAACAGAAGCATAATATTAGAGTGAATTATTGTGTTAAAAAGGGAGAATTAACACAAGATTTGCACCAGGTGATTAGTCTAAGTACTCGCATGGTAGTTGGTTTAAGTTGTAGTGATGTTTCTGGTGAGGCCGGGGTGGGGTACATCTCAGAGCCAACAGAGAGACAGGCAACAGTTCACACTTTACAAGCTCTAATACTTATTGTCTTTGGTTTTCTTATGTACCTATTTTTAGTGATATCAATTAATAGCATATGGCCCCATATGGCCACTCCTGTGAAAAAATTCTGGAGGAGCCCCTGAGATGGGCAGAGTGGGCAGGTTTTAAAGGTTTTCTTACATTGTGTCTATTAGACCTATTCCTACAAGACTGCTCATAGAAGCCTTACTATTAATTCAATTATTAATTACAATTACTTTTAAAGACATCAATTCCTTTTACCTCAAAATGTGAAAGAGTTTTTATAAAACAAATGGTTACAAATTATCTGAATCTGACTTTAGTTATGCTGCAGTATGCCTAGGCTTCTGGGAGCCTTCCAGATGGCTGCCCCTCCCTGAGCCTGGCTCTGTCAGAGGTTTCATTTTGTTAAAAGGGAGTTTTTCCTTCCCGCTGTCGCCAAGTACTGGCTCATAGGGGGTTGTCTGGTTGTTTGGCTTTCTTCTATTTAATTGTAAAGTCTTACAACATAAAAACCCTTTAGGTGAGTGTTGTTGTAATTTGGCAGAATATAAAATTGAATTGCATGCTAATTAGAGAATATGCATTTGCATTTTCTGTGGGAAAAAGATTGTGTTGCTACTTAGAAGTACTCCTTTAATGGTAAAGACTTGGTTAAAGTCTTTAAGAGGCATCCATATATAAGCTCCCACTGAATGGTTCATGATCCTTTATGAAATATTCAAATTATAAATACAAGTTCCTTTGGGGATCAAAGGTATTGATAAATGAACGGAAGACAGACATCCTGAAGGCAGCCAGCTAATGCAATACACTCTGTCTAGCAGGTATGTGGACCCTTTCAGGTATTCACTCGTCATTGTGTCTTTCCTTGTCTTTGTGGTTAATCCAGAGTCAAATCTGGCCAATGGAAATCTGCTGTATGAGGCCCTGTATGAAGGTCAATTGGTGAAGGGCTTTCCAGAGTACTCCTTTATGAGGGTCATGTTTGCTTGCTTACATTTGGATTTGGGTCCCTCAACCTGAGATTTTAATATAGCCTGAGTGGGACATTTGCTGGAAGAGGTCCAGAGGTGCAAACAACCTTGTACAGAAGATCGGCCAAATTTAGATCAGTTGTTTTTATAATCATGCCTCTTCATAAGGAACAAAAGTTGTGCCCCGTTACGTAACCTGCAACAGGTGAATTGCTTCATATGTAGGTGTGATTGTTCCAACCTTTTCCTTGTCTTTGTGCTTTTGTGCTGGGAATAGCAGCATAGTATCCCTGGTAACAACATCTCATATCAAGGTGGTATTTTAGGTCATAAAGCTTGAAATCTCTTATGAAAGAGGTGGCTCATAACAAATACATTGTGCTTGTTTCCCTTGTGTCTGCAAAGTATCATGTTAAACATGGTACACTTAATTGGCCCGAATGTTCTAGATAGACCCTTATTACCGTTTTTAGAGGCTGATATTTGGAGCTGCTCTCGGACAGTTTTTAGGCCAGATGCAGCTGTTGAAAACTAAGGTTCAAGTGCATTAACAGGAGCAGCGAGTTTTATCACAGTCTCTGCAAAACTACAATGAACTAACTTTTGGTTTCTGCTAATGCACATAGTGAGAACTGTGCAGCCTGTCTGGGGGCAGATGTTAATGGAAAGATTTGGAAATGTGCACTGCACACATGTGACTAATATGTGGGGCTAAAAATCACACAGCGACACAACAGGTCAGGTTCACTGCTATAGGCCTCTGGTAAAAGTGTGTGATCAAATTTCAGCTTACACAGAAAAGAATCAATAAGTTTATGATGAACTGTATGTCTTTGAAACTGGCTCCTGTAGTTGCCCTTGTGATACTGGGTTCATGCACAAATAGATTTCCCGTTATATCAGATATTTTTACACTTTTTAACACAATAGGGTTCTTTTTAAAAAACATTTTTAGCTAGCCTGGAGCAGCTCATATCACGTCGGGCTTGATGGAGAAAAAAGGAAAAAATTACAGAGCGTAAGCCCCAGTTTGGACCACGCTGATTGATAAAACCTTTTTGAAATATGTCGTGAAGGGGAGGAGGGTGCGTCATGTTGCGGACACATATAGCTTTAGTAAACACAGCAAAGCGATTCAGCAGGAGATGACAAAGAGAACAGTTCATACTCGTCTAATCCATAATTTGAAAAGCTCTGGTGCTGGTATCAAAGCCCTCTCATCACGTTGGATTATTCTCTCTTAAACAAGGTTTAAAGAATTCAATAAATGGAGAACAGACTTAACAATGCACGGCTCAGCAGTGTTTAGTTTTGGAGTAATCGCTTTTTCTGTGCCTCATAATGAAAAAATAATTAAGGATTGCATTATCTTTGGAATCATTAGCATGTTGTGTTCAAGCATGAATTGAGGCCAGCCCTCTCCATTTCACGAGTTCTGAAGAACTTATCAGTGTAGCGCAGCTGTGGGAAAAAGCTTATTGGATCTGGTGGAAGCTTTGAGATAAGAATACCCAGTGCAACTCTTGGACTTTGGGTTATAATTGTCCAAAATTCATATTTATCATTTCTTGTTATTGGGTATTGGTACTGAGTGAGGTGAGATTCTTTTCAATTCTTCTCCAGTGCAGCGTGTCTTTTCAAAGTCCAAGTGAGCCTAAGAGTGGAAGGCCTTGAGTACGACACAAAATAATGTCTCTTTTTATCTTCAGAGACTTTAAGTAAAGGCTTGCTTTTAGAAATGAAAGAATGCAATTCAGGCAAATCACTGAACACATTTTTACAAGCATGCCTTATGTTATCTGAGTCAGGGTGACTCAGCTTATGATTACAAAAACTAATCTGTTGGCAGGTTTTGTAGTCTTCAGCCGTGCTTCTGCGGTGGCAACTCAAGTGTAATTTCAGTCCTCACAGTACATCTTGACAAAATAATTACAATTTTCTGTTGTAAAGACGCTACAGTATAATCTTATGAACAACTGAGGTCAAGGTCACTGAATAGTGGTAATATCCTTGGGGCAATTAGCGGCAAGGATACTACCACCTGAAAAGGAACTGAAATATACCAACTAGGGAATTAACAGTAGGAGTAGTCATCCTGACGTTCAGTTTGGTGTGAATATTCTTTTTTTGAAGTATTCGAGCAAAACAATTACCAGTAATTGTCTAACAGCTGTTTATGTCAACATAGTTGTACTCATTGAAGGAAAATTCTGCAGTTTTTGTTTTTTTTACCATGCTCTGCCATTAGCTGCATTATAGTTGCAGGTCTACTCTTTTAAGCTGAGTGGTTGTCAAAAAATCAATACTAAAAATTACTGTTGGATTAGACGCTCAGTATCAATACCAACAACCTGCAGGCAGGCAAACACACAGCCCCTCCCCTCTCTGGCAGCTGAACACATTAACAGCAACACAGAAAACTTGACAAAGCAGCCTAAAGAATTTCATGAGCTTAGTAAAGCATACATGTTAATGAAATTTATCAGCAACAGGACCAAAAGCAACAAAATATCAACAGAATTCGGTGCCAAGTGCTTCCGTTTTCTCATGCTACCTAAGAAAATGTTCAAATAGTTGATATATATATATACCTAGCACAAAAAGCAACAAGAATTGTGTTTGGTCGATTTTGTCCTTGTTGTAACAATGCTTCTTCACAATAAATATTACACTGCTGGAAAGCATGCTTTTATTCCCCACATTTACACATTTAATCAGCCTTCCCACCACCACCACCCACAATTTTAGAGCTCACACTGAGCATTGCTTTTGTCGATTAATAATCCCATCAAAGCCATTAACAAACCCCACTTTGACAACTTGATTAGTAAATTAAAATTTAAGATGAATATTTTTATTTGATTATTTTAGACTAAAATGCAGATTTTTGTCAAGATGCTACAATCACTTTTTAAGGCAAAAGCAAAATGATGAAACCCCTCTCCAGAAACTAAACTTTATTTGTACTTTCTTCCATCTACTTGACGTAGAGAGATGCCGGTCTTGTCTTTGATCTTGAACAGCGATTACAGACTGTATAAGTAGATGGGATAGATTTCCTCGTGGTTAAACACCAGACTAAATGGGATTAGGTCTCACTTTCCTATGAGCCCTTCTGAGCCTGACTGCAAAGCTTACACGCTTGTTGTGAACACAGTATTGCCTGAGTATTAGATAACAGGACTTCCCTGTGCTCACAGTCCATAGTGTTTTTGTTTGCATGTCGTTAAATAAAGTAGTGAGGCCGAGAATTTGTGCAAGATTAGCAGAGTTCTTTAAAGTTACAGTGTGTATCTCACCACTACATGTCATTAGATTTCAAACTGAAGTCAGTTGAATCCTGTTTTCCTACGGTAACCTCTGTAGGACAAACAACTATGATGGCCATTTATCTGTAGTGAGTATAGGCTTTCAGTCTGCTGTTCACCTCAGCTTTCAATATGTGTCCATGTTCGTTTACACTGGAGGAAGCTGTGAAAGGATTCTGATACAAATTGGTGAGTCACTAAATCTCACTTCTGTAAATGATATGGAGTTGAGTTGTTGAGGTAAGCACTGCTGTTAGCCTCTGTTAGCTGTGGTTAGTCGCTGTTAGCTAACAGTCCATTTCGGCTACCGTGTTCATGGTGGTGGGACATTAAACAGCTTGCTTCTATGTGTTTTAATGGTTTAATTCTAAATGTAAAAGTTTACGAAGTTTGTTAATTGAGGAGTTTGTTTGAAGATTTAATTACACACCTATCAATGTGAGTACAACTTTTGAAAAAATGACTGACCGCACCTTTAATACTTGTGTAAGTCACAATTGAATTCCAAAAGATGCATTCAAACTGAGCCAAAATCATTATGAAGAAGCTAAAGTGCTTGTTAATATGTGAAAAGACCTCATTGTTCTCTTCGTCTTTCACTTATCCACTGCCCCGTCTTTGTCCCATACATCTTCCCTAGCTTCTGTTAAGGGTCATGAAAGCTGGCTGCTTTTTGGTATTTTTCGCTGACTCTGCCTGGGCACGGTTGGGTGTCTTTCAATTTAGCTCCTTCTGATAACTCAGCCTCTCTCAATAGATAAATATTAAATTAGAACAAATGACTCTCACTTTCTCAGCGAGCAATTGTGTCCTCTTCCCCTGGGTCATTTAGCGTCAGTCAAACAAGCACGGCTGCTATCTGTAATTGGGAACGGAAAACTCAAAACACACACCAGCACATTCGAACTGCTAAACGAATGCCCGTTGCATTATCGATAGTTAACAGCTGCCTCCCTTGGATAAGTGGACATTATTCACGTCACTCGTATGTATTCAGAGGGAGGTGGTACGGTGAAGTGGGGCGATCGAAAATTGCTAAATGCATCATCACATGTGCTTCATTAAAGCTGCCTTTATGAATATTCTGTAAAAATGTAAAATAAAATAAAATGCTTAAAATAAAAGCCGGAGGTTTCTTTGCTCAAATGCTCTTGCTTTTACATGATAAGTGCCTCATACATATACGCTGAAATAATCTTCTTGCAGGTCCTTTTCATGTTTGTTTTTAGCACAGATTCTAGGTTCCAGAGACTGTTGTAATCCTGTAAGCCTGTTTGAGTGTGTAACATTATTAGTAGGACATGATTTGGATGGCAAAAGACAAGTTAGTTTGATTGGGTGTCGCTCCTGGGGGAACACTTTTGGATCAAGGTAATATTGTGTAGCATCTGACGATCTGGCATGAGTTATTAGATCTTTTGTGTGATGGGGACGCGTTACCATGCTGAAAGCTGCTGCAGATGGCTCGTATCTATCTGTGCCGCAGCAGCAGCAGTAGCAGCAGCAGCGAGACCTCCGCTCTGAGCAGTGAGAGCAATATCCTGAAGCAAGCATGCAATTTACTATATCACAGTTGCTAGATCAATCTCTGTAATATTGGTATCTGCCTGCTGGCCTATATATCTGTTTGGCAAGCTATTGGACTATTTATTTGTTTTCCTGGATTTTTATCATTGCAACTTCCTACATTTTGTTTGTAATATGCTGAAGATCCTCTGTCTTTAAGCATAGAATGCAGTCACTATATATAACCATGCACTGCTGTTGTAGTAATCACTCTGAAGGCTAATTAAGGTTAATTAGTAGGGTTAATTAAGGTAACCCAAAACCCTGCCCAGTCGAGTATAGTATGTATGCCTTCGTGTGTATGTTCAGTGGCCTAAAAGACTTTGAGGACAGTGTCAGTGGATATGACCATCATCCTGCTTGCAATAATATGAGAAAGAAATGACAAAGGAAGAAATATGGATCTCAAAATAGAACTTGTTCGAAACAACATATATTATTCCCTTCATTATAGTGAAGGAAGTTGTCAGGTTAGCAATTGGGAACATGAGGGAATTGAGACATGGTGAAAGTAAGGAAGTCAATCACAGGCAGGAATTATAATTCAAAGCAAGTTACAAGAGACAACTAACTTTCAAAGTAAAATGTCTGTGAAGGTTCTCAGTCAGAAAGTAAAACAAGACTGAACCTAGCTGAGTACAAAGACAAGGAAACTCACACTGAATATAATGCAGAGAAATACTGGGGAGGCAGGAATGATAACAACCTGAAGACAGGAGGTACCAATATCACAAAACTGTAAAGTATTACAAGAATAATGAAGCCGTTGTAGGGACCCAAATTATACCAAATAAAGATCCAGCAAGATCCAGAATTAAAACTGCAAATACTAGAATTCATAAAAACAGAAACCCAGATATATGAGCTATGTAAGGATACAAGCTCAAAAGCATGATCAATCCTAGGGATCATGATAAAAGTACAGCTCTTTACAAGCTGAAAGAAAGACAAGAAGAGATGTCAGAGTTGGGGATTCTGCTCCTGCTTGGAGAAAGGAAGCTGTGGTAGCGGTGGCTCAAGTGGTAGAGTGTTTTGTCTACTAGTTAAAAGGTTGGGTGGATTGATCCTTGCCTCCTACAGTCCATGTGTTGCACTATCCTTAGGCAAGAAACTGAACTCTGAGCTGTGTAACTGTTAAAGTTCGCCTTGTAATCAGAAGATTGCCGGTTTGATCCCCGGCTTAGACAGTCTTGGTCGGTGTGTCCTTGGGCAAGACACTTCACCCGTTGCCTACTGGTGGTTGTCAGAGGGCCCGGTGGCGCCAGTGTCCGGCAGCCTCGCCTCTGTCAGTGCGCCCCAGTGTGTGAATGTGTGTGAATGGGTGGATGACTGGCTTTGGGGTCCTTAGGGACTAGTAAAAGCGCTATACAAATACAGGCCATTTACCAATGAGACTTACAGTAGAAAGTGCCTTGAGTGCTTAAAATGAGTAGAAAGGTGCTATATAAGTACCAGTCCATTTACCATTTAGTAACAGTCACAGATTGGATTTAAACAATTTTTCTGTTAACTCATACTTTATAAAGCAACCCTGTTTTGGACTGCTGCATCCATAGCACTAGAGCTCTCCTTTAGAAAAGCTCAGAGAAGATCTCTCATAGGAGTGTTAATCAGAAGTACCTTTGCCATTCTTTTTACTCTTTTTTTTAAGAGTAATATTTTTTGCCCTCGCCTCAAATATTTACTGGGTACTTTTTGGTGTTACAAGAGAAAATAAAAGGAGGACTGCACATAAAAATTAGCCTAAGGCCTTGAGTTATATCGTCTGTGTAAATCCCAAACGTGGGATAAATAGTTTTGCATGTTGTATTGTAAAAACACTTAATAAAATAATAATAATAATAATAATATTTCATGTTATTATATTTAGTATTATTATTTGGGCTATTTGGTAATGCATCGATTGTGGATTATTATAGAAAAAGAGATCAATAAGTAACAGTATATCGATCAATATGTTGATATGACTGTTTTTTTAGTCACATTCTAATTGCGTTTTAAAATGTGTGTGATTTAAAGAATGAATGAGAAATCCATAGAGAGCCTGACCCTGTGCACTAGATAAGGAAGTGGTGGTGGTGAGGGGGGGTAATGCATGGCAGCACTGCAGAATCGGCGCTCATCCTTTAGCTGCAATGTGACCTCTCAGTGTAGACACTGCCATTCATTATCAAATAAGGGTGAGCCGGGAGTCTCCGTTGGGTTTGCATATGGATATTAATGGCTCTCAGTAATTTACATTTCAATTCCAGACACTCTATGAGAAATTAGTCATACTCCAATCACGAACAGGCGAATTGTTCAAGAAAATGATTGACATTTTTCAATTAGTACTCAAAGACAAATTTAATATGTTTAGTGCATTAATTAACTGGAGGAAATGGAAATGACCGGGGCTAAGGTAAAATTTGCATGATCTATTCAGGGTTCTGCTGGGGTCCATTACCCGGCTATGACGAGGAGAGCGATAGAATGGCCGGCCATGTTTAACTGATGTCGATTCAATTTTGATGGAAAGGTCTGATAACTTCACTATCAGACCGAGCGCCTGCCAAATTAAAAAAAGGTCATAGTTTCTGCGTCTGAATTCCTCCATGTGTTTGCCGTGCCGTGGGTCTGTTTGAAAAGGTCAGATGATCACAGTATGTAAACAGCGGCGATATAATGGAAGAACCCGCTTGTCTTTTGATTACGTGCTCCTTACTGCTCAGTTACTGCAAGGATGAAATTGAAGCTCTTTGGCCTTTAATGAAATCAGTTCTAATCTACCTTTACAGATTTTATGACATGTTTTTATGGCTTTCTAAGACATTGTGATGCAAATGGAATTAATTCAAGATGGAAAATAATAGCGAGATAGATTAGATTTAAGAGAAAAAATAAATGAGAACGCATTAGATGATGACAAAGGAGATATCAAAGTGTCCCCGGCCACAGCTTTGCTCTTGACACGAACATTATTTACTATTTCTGCCTTGTGATGAAACGCGAACGATGAGATTCTGCTTAAGCCCTTTAAATGATCTAGACAAATTTCCCAAGTTTTAACAGAAAAGGAGGAGAATGACACAGTAAGATGGTGTTCTCATAATAGGTGCATGAAACATTCATTATGTTTGTCAAGAGTGTGCTTTAAGTTCAGAATAAAAATAGCTGGAATTTTTCAGCAGCAGACCATTGATCCAGCCTGTATCATTAGTTGAATGACTCATCACAGAGGAGTGTTGCTGAATATTGATCATTCACTTGACTGAACCCTGCAGAGCACACTTCCTCGATTATTTCCTCTCCCTTTTTGGAGAAACTGAAAAAAGGGTGAATGCGTCACACACATTGTTTCTTCTTTCTTATTCAAGTTTATATCCCGCTGTCAAAAAAGGACGTTTGAAATGCATCTTTGTTCCACTGTTTCTTTGCTGCCTCTAACTGAGTTTATTGAACCTTTGTGTTTAGTTATGGACGCACTTTATTTGACAAAAGGTAGGATTTCAGTACTCTTCCTTTTTAGTCTCTTTGTCTTCCACCCCCTGAATAATTACACTTTATCTATCTTTGATTTTCTTCTGTCCTCACTGGGATGCTCCCACGAGGCACCTCCTATCTGGCTGCTTTTGACACAAGTAGTAAATAACAGTGAGCAAGGCCATAAATCATGGTAATTCCTCCTCCAGACCTCTCGTCCAGATGGATCACTTGTGTGCCTTTGAGGTCCACCTGTGAGTCTTGTATCGCTGGTGTAATTTAAGTAGAATTGTGGGAGTCATGCACAGTAGCTGCCGTGTTTATCACAGTTATTTGACAATAGAGGTCAAATTAAGTCAACTGAAACTTTTGCTATTAAAAAAATAATGATTAGAATAGGTTTGTGCTGATGCAGGATGGCCTCGGGGATCGAGGGTGGTCAGAGGGATCGTATGCAAGACGACGTTTACCTTGTTTTTCCAATAATGCAGTCAATTAATAGTATCAGTGTTATAGATCATATTAAATTGAATCTGTCCTGCTACAGTAACATGCATCCAGTGCGTGTACCAAGCATTTGCAACACCGGCGTGTCTAGGTGTTTGCAGCCACATCCACACACAGGTTCATCTTTGCACGTTTGGACTATTCTAAGTGAACGTGCGTGTGGGGAGTTGCCACAGTAGATGAGGAAACATAAAGAGTATCTTTCTAATTTTCAATAAATCTCAATATAACTGGGTTTACACAGATTGTAGTTTCTGTTTTGGTTAGTTGGTGAAAGAGTCTGCTTTGCTCAGCGAGGGCAAGCTATAAAGTGGAGGACAGGCAAATGAGCCATTTTCATGTATAATTTTCACACACAGTAGGAAAGAGCAGTAGAAACATAGGGATGTTACAACTTAATACTGTTTTGTGTGTTCAGCTGATATCTAGCCACTTTTGCGCGCTAACTTTTGTAGGATAAATCCTTTATTGTTGTATGTGAACAAGGCTCTCCCGCTGGTATAATCTACATTCGTTTCCCTTCATGCTCGAAGTGAGAAATAAACTCCCTGATGCGTGTGTCTTTTTCAACAGTGCTAGTGGGAGACCGCCATTGTGTTTTTGTCTTTTTTGTTGTTGTTGTTTGTTTGGGATACCCAATATGTATTATGGAATGTGGCTAGTGCTACTTTAGTGGGTGCAGGTACAGGATGATTGGACTAAGGAGCAGATTGTTCAACACGATACATGGAGTATAGCTAAGTAGTCAAGTTTATTATTGGTAATGCTGGGTAAACACACGCATACACACATACATATAGAGTCTAGTTTTTTATTTTATTTTTTTTTCTGAGGTACCAGTTTGGGGGGCGACTTCACAGAATGCAGACTGTGAGCTCCTCACCCTCTTTTAAAATCATATTTATATACACCGGCAGCAAACCAATCCCAGCAAGCAGAATTTTGGATTGGTACTGTAGCAGCTGCGAGGCATCGTCAAACACTGATTCTTCATGTCTTCATTGGCAAAACACAGATTAGTCTCTGCAAGAGTTTTCTTTTTAAAAATCGTGCTTTTAAGCTCACACTTCACCGCTCCATTAATGCAGCTGCTTTCTTCACTTTATTTCCAAAGCCATTTGTCGACCCAGTGTGCTGCTCCGACAGCTTGGGTTCAAGCATAGATAACCTTTTATCCTGCACCGCGTAGACAGGAGGACGTATTTTCAAATATGAAGAGGATACATATGCGAGTAACCTTCACAGGCAGAGGTGTCATCAGCAAAACATCTGTATTAATCTGATACATACACGGGATTTCAAGTTCAGGCCCGCATTTCATATCTGGTACAGATATTTGAATCTGCACTGTGACAACGAGAGTCTATTTAATTCTGCAAATGAATAAACATCATTAGGCAATGATATGAATTGCATTCATCTCCAAAATCAAGTTTGGAATGTGCCACTTGATTAACTCACTGAGCACTGAGCTGAGCATGTAGGAATTTTGTAGGTGAAATAAACAATTAACCGTCATCATCTTATTATTTTCGAATAAAATTTAGCTTATGGTGTGTGTTTGCATGGTGGAGCAATAATCCATTTTGAAGAAATGTTACTGAGTCTGGTTCTAAAATATGGGAGAATGAGCGGTAGGTCAACCCTACACCTCAGCAATAACCTAAAGAACTCCATCTATCCATCCATCCATCCATCCATCCATCCATCCATCCATCCATCCATCCATCCCCTTCTCTCCAGTTACCACCTCCAGCTTTTTTGGGAAAATATGACATATAATACTGTATAAACTACGTTTTTTTAACATGCCCTACATTTTAGCAGCATATTGCAGTTGTAGATGCTGATTTACTGTAATAAATCTTACAGTCTTACATTTATAGCTGTATAAATGTGACTTGAACTACCATGACGTGATCAGCTTACATGAGATATTAGAAGTGTGACTACAAACAGACAAATGCAACTAAGCAGCAGTGTGAGAGAGTGAGGCATCTTAACCCATAAACAATGTGCACGCAGCAGCTTACAGTGCTGCCTACACAGAAGCATGATCAGCTGAGCAGAAGCGGCAGCTTTGTGTGTTACGAGCTGTAGGTCACCTTTGATTTAAAAGTGCTCAGAGCACAGTAGACTGTCATTGCAGCGTAAAATGGAGCTGGGTCATCAGCAGTGTTTAGTATAACTCGAATAATTTGAAGGCACGCGGCCCCTGTCCTTACTATTTTGTGGATCACTGGCTCATCATACACTGGATACCGCAGTTCAGAAATACAGCCTTTGACCAGTCTGCTTTCTCTGTGGAGCAGTGTGGAAGTGGGATTGCACAGACACAAACATGAGAAACTCAGGACGCTTTGTTGTGTTTAGAAAAGCCTCAGAGTTTGAATGAAGTCAGTGAAAAAGTGATGATTGCTTGGTGCTGTATTTTTCAGGTTGTTTATACTCGGCACTAGCACTCGGCCAATTCTGTTTCACTGAATTTTGTACTGTTCCTTCCAAGTTAAACAATCTATTGATGAAAATAGCCATGATGAAGACTGATCATGGCTTCAAATTGAAGTGAAAATACAATAAATTGTATTTTATGTGCCATAAAATACAATGTACTTATATACATGTGTTTTACATGTTATTGGAGCTAGCTCTAACCCTCGCTGAGTCATTCCTGTGTTAGTTGTCTTATGTGCAGTTATAGCAAATGACCAGACTATAAAAACTTAGGGGAACGAGTAGTCGTTTGTCCTCTGTGCTAAGTAGGTTATGCTGTTTCATGTAAGTACACAGATTAATGGACTAATGGTAATATATGGGGTGCTGAAATCGCAGATGTTGCAAAGCAGTATCTAATATATTTGGCCCACCTTCTGCTTTAAGCCCAGACTCTGCTGGAGGAAGTTAAATGATGAACTATTTATATTCCTCTCCCATACAGATAATACGCCGATCAAATTACAGCGAAGTTAATCTGTCGTGCCAAATTTCCAAGGACAAAACAAATGTAGAGGGCTCTGACGCCTCAAAAAACGAAAATGATTTTCTATTGGTGTTTTATTTGGTAATTACAAATCTGCTACATTAAGTACACAAATCAAAACAAACACTAACAGCATATAAATCAGATTAAATTCCTCAGAAGTTAAAAGTATTATTTTCTTGTTTCATTTTGAGAGGTGCTATATATCTATAGAACTCCAAACGCCAATCAAGTGTTTTGCTAGTATAAAATCTCTTTGAATATTTGTGTTATTTATTTATTTGCCATCATTCTTGTCGAAGCGTAGAAAAGCTTGACGTCCATGTGCTGTGCCTTAGAGGGGAAATGGTTTTGAAAGGATGCATCAAGCCAGCCGTCATCAACCGCGGCCCCCCTCCCCACACCACAGAGCACCTGAACAGTGCTTCTCTCAGTCCTCGTCACAGGGACGACAGATGCTGCATACTAAACAGAAGAAACAAGAGCTGCCCCTCAGCCTGAAACACGCAATTATTCTCCATTGCGCACACTGAGGCGGACCTACATGTTGACATATAAACAGTTACAATTAACTACTGAACGCTCATCCTGGCATTTTAGTTCACAGAACATTAACAGCATCACAAGTGACGCCACGCGTTCCCTTTAGCAAGAAAAATTGACCATCTGTGAGCTCAAGTCAGCAGCCACTGACGCTGATCAGGAGTGATTTTTCTGGCTGTCATGAAATGCATTTTAAATGTATGTTTTTTCTCCTGATTTTTTTTCTGTCTGTGATGTGACAAAACCTAGAATTAAGCTAGAATTTGACTCTGTTTGGCTACAGTAAATGTTTCCAGTCCTTTGAACAACACAAAGTAGTCATCACATCACACAAACGAAAGAAAGGAATCTGAAAATTAGGCTCCAAAACATTTCTTAGACAGCACAAAAATGAGTAGTTAGTATGTTATTAAAAGCCAGTTAAGCCCTCACCTTCCTACCCCGTTGAACATGATCAAAAGTGAGTCCCTGCCAGTAGCAGGCTTATTATTCAATATTTCACTCAATAGTGCACCATTGCCAGGTTCACCTTTGGAAGGTGTTTCATTAAGATTAAAAGACCAGATTTTTCCACTTTCACGATTGAATAAAAGGCAACGGAGATGAGGCTCAAAAAGACTTTTAAAATGCTTTAAAAAATATCAAATAATAATAATAACATACTTCATAACATATATTTGGTTTAATTTGATAGCTTAGGCAAAAAATCTCCTTCAGCCACTCCTAACACAAACACAGCCTTCAGTAGATAGTAGTAAAATAAAAAGGGGATATATATGTGTATATATATATATCCTTTGCCAAAAACCCAGTGTGGCATCTTTGTTCTCTTGTCTCACCTCAAAGGAACGTGTATCTTAATTCTCATCAAAGCCCATAGACCTGTTTGTGTCGGAGATTAGCCCCAGAGCTTTAACCACAGAGCCGGCTTACTTATGGCTTTCCCAAAAAAAAAAAATCTCTTTTCCTTTGCTATCTGGATGTGCCTCACACTGTCAGTGACCATGTGGAGGCAGGAAAATATGAACAGCAGCTTAGTGTGAATAGAACAAGAGATTAGAGAAACTGGGAGAGTTGGGATGAAATGCGAATTATTCCAGTAACACTCTTCCTCACCTCAAACCTCTTGTCAGACAGAGTGGGAAACTTATCTGTATGTGTCAACAAACTGTGTTTACCCGGCTGTATTTGTGTATTTTATTCCTTAGCTGGCAGTACACGCAGTGCTGATGGTGGCAAGGACGGCGGAGGCATCGATATCCACACAGCACCGGTAGCTTTGTTTGACACGAGTCGCCTGCCTCACGGAGATGATTCTGGCTGCAGACTCTTTAAAGAATTACAGATTAAAGAAATATCGATTTTTTTGTAGTTGTGAATTTGGCTGAGTAATCATATGCGGTGAAATGAAACAGTATGTTTTTTGCAAACGTTGATTTAATACAGATAAAATTGCTGTTGTGTTATTGTGATGAAAGGTAAGTCATGAGCCGAGCTACAGGTCCCTGCGCTCTGGACCTGATTTTCTGTTAAGACTTCTGTTCTCACCCTGCTTCTGAGATGACCCCAGTACCATCATGCATCACTTTTAGGATGCTGTTATAGCCAAATGATGAGAAGTGCTTTGTGTTTGCCAAACATAGTGAGCGAGACATAGTTCCTCACACTATAGAATTATTTTTTTATCCTCATAAGTCTTTTAAATGCCATTTGGAGGAGTCCAAGGGTGATGCCAGGTGTGCCTGTCAAATTGACTGGTCTCGTCCTACCTGCTCTACCATAAAGTCTTGATGGAGATGACTTCATGATGGATTGTGACTGGAGAGACTTTGCTGGCAGTTCTCCCATCCCTGCAACAAATTTCTGAAGCTCAGCGTAACCTTTTATTTTTCCCTCGGCCAAATTACCAACTGCAGAAAACTGTTTTACTCTTTAAAGATCTGAAGCTTTTTGGAACACTATAAATACTGGAAACGATGCTGATAATACCAAATGAATACAAATTCATACAGTCACGAACTCTTCTTCTCTGCCACTATATCCAACTCTGTATGGTCTATTTGTGGTAGAATTCTCTCTATTCACTTTTCTAATATGTGTGACATTTTCCTTTATCAAGGCATGATTACCTAAAAACTCCCTAGGTGAATTCCACGAAGCAGCTGGAGAGGTGGAGCCTGGGAGTGGGATCACTGGCTTTGGCCAGCATGCACCTGAGAGCCCCTCAAGTTCTAATCCTAGTTTAATGCACTTACACGAATTAATTACGCTGAAGCTGCCGTCTTCAAAACGATTCATCCTTTTCAAAAGTGAACTTATTCATTCTCATTTATACCTGTCTTGTAATACGTGATGTATAAGCGAGCTTTTGATTAATGTTGATTGAATTAAGAGCCAATTAGTGACTTTTCCTTTACCTTCCTAATGGTCTTGTTCTGATTCATTTGGTTAGCTGTGGTCTATTTAATTTTTTCTCTTTATAATTTGTTATTCGCTAATTTTTTTTCAAATGCAAACTGTATATAATTATCTTTTGAAACCGCTCCTGACTGGTGGAAGAGGGCCCTTGCTTAATTTCTACTTTTGTGTCGTACCTCTTTTTCATCTCCTACACTGTAAAAACGACTCGAGGGAAAATAGGTTACCAAACCAGACTGCCGTTTTCTTTGAGATGTCGTTACACTTATTCATAACATCATGAAAGTGCCCACACTGACCGGCTCACCTGCTCAGACTAATACCTGTGGGAATCAAACCTATGACCTTTCAGTTATACAACTGTCCGGCTAATCTCTTGGGGTTAGAGAGAAAGCTACCGCTGCACTGAGAGT
>NW_005187450.1:2383073-2387015 GCF_000239375.1 Pundamilia nyererei
TTGTATTGTTCGATACATATGCGTACCGAACCGAAAGCACTGTATCGAACGGTTCAATATCGATACGAATATCGTTGCACCCCTAATATATATATATACTCGAATATAAAATGCTTAATATATATATATATATAAAGCATTTTATATTCGAGTTGTTAATTCTGTTCAGATGAAACACCGATGCTTAGGGAGGTGGTCTGCTCTCCTTAGGTCACAAAATTGAGTGGCTCCATTGTGGAGAGCTGTAAACAATCAGTAAACTGTAGCAGAGTAGAAGGTTTAGTCACAATAAGATTGTTATTCCACCTGCAGTAAATTATATTTGCAACATGGCTCTGTTTTGGGACCTCCTGCCCTGCTACAGCAGCGGCAGCGAGACCAGCTTCACAGAACAGAGCAGGCATCAATCACGGTGGACACGACATCAAGTAAATTGGGAATTAGCATGAAAAGCATGAAGGGCGGAGGTGGGTGAGCAAAGAATCTGAAGCAGCTTAAAAAACACGCTGCACATTAGATTTGCAAATACGAAGGGAATCAGCTGAGCCATCAGCTGATGTACTGTAGGCTGACACTGAGATTTGCTGGCTGAGCTCAGTTCTGTACGCTGCCCCAACTAAACCTACGCTAAAACATTTAGTCAAATGCGCATTCCATGAAATCGCAACCCAGCAGATAAAATGTCTCTATAGTGGCATGCTACAAAGTGGTGCTGAATAAAAAAACTCCAAACATTAAGTAAGTTTTGGAATTTTAGACGTTTGTTTTCCTTCCTTTGTGTAGTCTGTTGTGTCTGTAGCAAGATGTAAGATTTTCTGCACTAAATTAGTTATAATTAGTGCACACACTCTTGAATCATATTGAGGTCTCACTGGGTAACAGCTCTGTCAGTGTATGTCTCTCTGTGCGTCGTCTTTTCCTCAGCGTGATCCTCCATTTTTCCACCACAGTGGGTGTTTGTTACTTTGTGTGTCCCATGTGATCTGACTCAGGAGAGGTAACACTTTCTCTGCTAAGTCCAGTCCCCCCTCCCCCCGCGATAAGATGATCTTGATAAGGCATGAAGATAGCGTTCAGCTACAAAAACTCAATTTCCTTACTCCTTTGGGGACATTAAACCACTTCCTTTTGCCTGGAAAAAACCCCACAAATGCAGGAATTCACATCAGCCTGGCCCTGCATTACAGCACCTTTTCCACCTCATTGGCTGGCCTTTCCAGATGCTATCAATAGGCAGGTGATTTTGGTGCAGCCCATAAGTTCTGCATTGCAGGGGCATAGGCAGTAAGCACAGATTGTGGTGCAGGTATACGTTGTTTTTAGATTATCGGTAAAGCAATAGTCCCTGACTTAGAGGCAAACTCCTGAAAGCACAAAGTACTATAAAATATAGAACACCCTCCTTTCTGGAGGTTACAAGATTTGGAATGGTGTCATGCTCGGATTACAAGAAATGTCTATTCACATATCCCTTTGCTATCAGACCAACAAAGACTGTGAGTGAACACTTGCATATAGATTAGTAGTCTGTGTGTCTTTTGTAAAAACTTCCCTTTGGGCACACCCAGTGATTAGCAGCACTTGTCTTAGTGTTATAGAAATAATAAAATAACGCCTCTCAGTCTCTGAATGCCTGGCTGAATCTTTTAGCAATTATATGAGGCAATACAGGAAAAAAAAAGCCCTCTTTGAATGTTGTCTGATTGACAGGTCTATAAAAAAGACAGGCATATAGAAAATTTTCATTTGCACATACCACTGTAAGCTTCACCAAGTCAAAGGAAAAATGATTTATACCAAATTTATAAACACTCTCTTATATCCTATCATTTACGCCTATTTAGGAGTTGATTTAGAAAGCAGAGTTAATGCATTTGCTATGCTAGAGTGAGGGCAAACAAAAGAATAGTGTAAAATTTAATTTCTAGCAAAATAGCTGTCTTTTTCTTTGAGATGTACTTAGACTTGTTCAGTGTTTTTTTTTCCTAACATAATGCTTTTAAGTTGAGAACAGAGGAAAGGAAACTCACTTAAAACAATTCATAAGCAAACACTGTCAAAAGTTGTAACAGATGTAGGAATTTTCTTTAGTTTATTTTGTTAGCACAGCTGAATTTGGTTCCTGTTGTTGCCAGGCAACAAATACCATGCTAGAGAAGCTTGTAAGTTTTGGCTGTTATTGCCCAACAACAAAATCTTGCCCATGTAAGTAAAAAAATTTAATCATGCAGGCTTAAAAAACTACTGCATACAGATTTCTGTGCTGAAACTTTTTTTTATGACTTTTGATTCCAGTGACTTGCCTGGACAATGTCTACAGAGTGCTGCAGCACACTGATGAGTGGTTATATAGCACTGATCCCACTCCCTACTGTCACCATTCATATGGTAATCCCAACTCAAAGCACACCCACTAATTACTGATACACTTGGTCCCTATTCACTGCAGTGACCAGCAGACACATTCAAGACACAAAGAAAGAAACTGAAACGATGGCCCGTGTATGGGACACACAAATTCATATGTTCATGTTTGGAACATGAGGATATGTGTTTTAATTGGTTACGCAAACAAATAAACAAAGAAAACAAACATAACAAGCAGGAAAATGGTAGATTTATTCATGTAATGACAAGAGATGTCACGCTCAACAAATCCTGACTAGAGATCAATGGAAGAATTCCCAGATACCAAAAATGGTGGTGGTTCTGCCTGCACCACTAAGGAGCTAATCAATAGCTAAACAGGAAAACCGATACTGTTGTTTGCAGTGATGCACGTCAAGATACATGACAGTTTCAACTGTGTGTTAGCATGTGTTCAGTATCTACTTGTCAAAGTGCAGACATGTGTAAGTCGACACACTGCTTTCCTGGCTAATGCAAATGTTTCTGGTGCTCTGGCGGAATAGAAAACACACATGATTTATTGGCTGATGTTAGCTATTTGAAAGATTATTGATAGCATTTTTAACTGCCGATAAAAGAAAAGACAGGAGAAACACCTTCCAGCCATGTTTCAAGTGTTGACGTTGCACACTTTGTCCACCAGAGAGCACTCTGCAACTTTCCCTGTTAGCAAAAAGCCACAAACAACAATCAGCTAATCCAAGCAGAGTCAGGCAAAGCGTAAATAAGTGCAAATAACAAAGTTAGGGTAATCTGAGTGTTTTTCATGCATCTGAAAGAAAAAAAACGTAGCGATAAACCCAACAGACAACGAAATATCGCATTTTAAATGACCAAATATTAGCATCGGTTTTAAAAATCCTGTATCATTCTGGCTCTGATAAACATGACTGCATTGTCACAAAACCTTGTACATAGCCTGCAGGGAAGTGTAAAGAACCCCCAAAACCATTCAACCTTATTTTGAAGCAACTGGTGATTTTATCCTTAGTGTTTTTATGTCCCAAAGCCCATGAAAATAAAAATTATCCCACCTGTTTATAGAGGAGCTTATTTTTGACAGCCTGAAATAACTGGAAAGGGGGAGGCAAGACTGGCTTCTATAAGAAAAAGAAAAACCCACTGTAATCAGCTCATCCACACTCTTCCCACAGTTCAGTTAGAAAACTACTTTCCAATTCTTTCCAAGACCCCTTATTGCTGTAGGCTATTTTTTGAGGGAAAATGGAAATACCGCTTTATTAATGCATGGCAGAATCCAAAGTCACAAGTAACTTGTATTTTCATGTTTATATGGCTCCATGAATAAGACATTGTAAAAACATAATAACAGACTTTGCTAGATAAAACATGACATTTACATTACATTGCATTTGTAAAGCCCTTAAACCCAAGGGGTCTCTCTTCTTAGTACATTAGCGTGGAATCTCACTGCGTCAGCCACGTTTTACTAGTCTAGCAACACGTTTTTCTTACATAGCCTATAGTTGGATTACTGCCATCTCCTGGTGGTAACAGCACAGAACCTACTAC
>NW_005187450.1:2388430-2413279 GCF_000239375.1 Pundamilia nyererei
CAATCAGTCTGTCTCCTGCTCAGTTTCTGGGGTATAGTTTACATTTTGAAAGTAATGTTGTTGTCTTGCAATACTTCTAATATATAAGCAGCAGTTTTCACAGCCACGCTGCAGATACCCCTCTGTGGCACTGCAAAGGAAAGAAAGAAGCAAGAAGAATTACAATTATGAAGGCAGAGCATAGATTTTGCATACAGATACAAAAAATTATGTATTACATAGTTAGTCACACAGCATGTAGGACATTTCCACATGTGGCAGTCAGCCTTGGGCTAAAGCTCATTCTTAGCCTAAAGGATAGGCAGGAAGGAGCCTATGATTGCATTCATAGCCCCCCGCTTAATGCTATACAGAATAATATGTCAAATCTTAACTGAGTTACTCTGAACACTCCTATCATAATAATATCCGAGTCGACTCAATGGATCTCAAAATGTGTTATGATAATGTTAGAGCACATTTGAAGGGATGAATATGTTCCTCTTTAACTTCAGCCTGAAACATTAGAGCAGGGCTTCAAAAAATGCCTTTGTCTGCCGGACGAATACCTCGCTGTGATAATGTGAAGAAAAAAAAGCCCTGTTTGCACAACTATTATTGTTTTCTCCACACAACTGCTCCTTTGTCAAACTAATGATTTCCTTCCCTTTGTCCACAAGTCCTGTGCAGGATTTGCATGCAGAAAGTTAGAAAGAGAAAAAGCTGCAGTGTTTCGATTTAGTCCTTTTTCACCGGATTACAGAAATTTGTTGCGAGTTTGTTCAGCAATGAACGCATTCCCAGAACCTCAGACAATATCTCCTGAAAACAGCTGTGTTGAGAGACTCTGATTTTCCATGTGCTTATGTGTCCTAGCGTGCTCCCCCACCCCCTCGCCTTTCTCTGCGAATGGTACAGTCCATTTAAAAAGGCGCTTGTCATCTCTCAATGCTCTGTGTCCTTTCAACAGTCAGCTGCGGGGAGCACATTTCACAGGGGCAGTGCTGGCGCTCTAATGCACACACAGACACACTCATGCTGTTACCGAACTCTCAGAGACACACACACAGGCATGCTTGCACACTGACACACTCTCACCACACACACACAGCCTCTGAAACGTACACTCCTTCCAGCAAACACACATTTCCCCTGAGCCGGACGCCTCTCTTTAAGGGAAAGGACTAACTGCTCTGAGGATTTAACTTGGCTTTCTCATAAAACAAAAAGGGAAAAGGAGCAATCAGAACAGGGGAAAAAAAGGAGGAATTTATTTGGGGACACCTTCCTTCCCAGGAAATGGTCAACTTGTCAGCATGACACCTTGTCTGGATTCCCCTCTCTTCCTCAGGCAAAAATCCTGAAAATGATGGATGACAACAAGCAGCTTGCCCAGCGCATCGATGGGGCCATTCAGTCAGCCAGCCAGGAGGTGACCAACCTGCGGTCAGAGCTGAGCGCCACCAGCCGCAGACTGGCCGAGCTGGGAGCGACGGACTCTTCTGCCAGCGTGCTTGAGACCCTGCAGCACAACCACAATGGTAAGAGAGCCACGCTGAGAGTGAAGTGACGGTGTCTTCTTGTTCTTTTTGCCGAGAAGCTGTGAACATGTGGAGAAGGATGAGTGTGCTCTCATTCAGCTGTGTGTGAGTGTAGTCTTGCAGTGTGCATCTTGAGTGTGCGGCTTATCATGGAGGACATCCAAGAGTGAAAAAAGCCTCCACTCATACCTCTGCTCATGGGAATAAGTGCATTTCAGAGTCAGCGAGAGAGCGGATGAATTGAACAAAAGAGGGGTTTATGTTGACTTGTGTCCACTTTCAGTTCTCCCTTAAAATCCCCTCTCATGTTGAATAATTAACCCCCTTAACCTTTAAGAGGAGAGGGGGGCGGGGGTAGTGCTGCACTTCAGTAAGGACAGAGTGGGTAAAGTTACAGCCTCTTTTTACTCTCAGGCACTCTGTGTGCTAGTTCAGTCGGCTCTCCCCTAACCGGGCAATGGATCTGCGTCTCTTGAGGAGGAAGGGAAAGGGGGCTGGTTTTAGGGTTGCCGTTGGTTACTGTTACTGAGAGCTGAATGGCTGCCCAGTGTATAGAGAAAGCTGCCTTCTGTTTGTGTGTGTGTGTGTGTTGCAGCTGCTTTATTTGCCCTTTTCCAAGTTTTATCTACTCAGTTTGACATATAGATAGGAAACAGATGGGAGTTTTTGTTTCTGTGCACATGCATAAGCATGGCTGACTGCATAAGCACGCGTGGCTAAATGTGTGCCCATGGGCTGCCATGTCCCTTTAACTTCTGGCACACGCACATTCTCACACTCTTGCTCTTTCCGTAGCAGTCAGCTGGTACAGTGAGCGGTCTGATAGGATGCGTGCCATCCGGGCTTTGGCAGCACTCTACTATGAAACCACATCTCTCGCAGACACTTGTGAAATCAAGCTCAGTAATAGACCTGCTGTACTGCACTCTTAGATTAAAACACTGTTGGTGAACTTTCCTTTAGCAAAGACAGTGAGTCATTTGGTCCTCAGTTGACCTCTGTGGTGCTTTTTAATAGGGGAAAATTTGAACACAGGCTGTCGTATACAGCTGGTCAGGAACTGTTTGGTCATGTGTCAGCTTTGTTTTCAGTGGACTGACACTGTAGCCTTTCTGTTTCTTTGTCAGTGTGTATGTGCCTTGCGTTATCCCTTTAACCCTGATGCATGCTCACATTCCTGCTGGTTTCCATAGCAGTGTGTGTACCAGCGTGAGAGACAACAAGCACTCCTCTGGGAGGGTTTGAGCACTGATGTCATTGTCCTTTGGTTGCTGCTTCTCAGCTCAGCTGAAATGATGACTGAGTGATGTGCACGAATCACGTTCATCTGTGTGAATATTCTTTAAACGTCCTAAAGACTGCAGAAAAACACTGTTGGTTTGCTCATTCTTACGACATTCCCAATGCTTCTGAAATGATACACCACGAGACGCTGAGCCCTATCTGTGGATCTTTTAGAAGATGTATTTTGTCAGACACAATTATCTGCAAATGCAGTGCTAAGTGGTTCTGAGTGCCCCCGATTTTCAACATCAAAAATGACATGCACACATGTCCTTTTGATACTGAAGATTATGGTTGCCAGTTCCTGCTTTTGTTTGCCCAGTGCATTTTCCCACTGTCATTGTGTTGCTGTCAATAAGTCTATTATTTTTTTTTTCACACCCACCTCTTGCTGTCTGTTCTCTCAACCCCCTTTTTCTCCTTGTAGCTGTTCTTTACAGGCTCAGGGTGTATAATAGAAACAGCTAGGGATAGGAGGATTAGGTAATTTATCACCAGTGGCTGTGTTGGGAAGGGAGGTGTGTGGTAAGGGTCGCCGGTTCATTGCACAGCCGGCAGAGTAAGAGTCCTGAGGGAAGCTGTGTTGGGGGTGCTATCTGGCACTTCAGATCCAGCAGCACTAACCTTGCTAGTAGGCTAGCTTACCTTAATTGCATTCCTGCTTCCTGGGGGGGCTTACATTTGCATGTTTCATTCTTCCTGGCAAGTGCAAAGTTATAAGGAATTGGATGTACTTGATCATCTTCTAGTAGTTTTCCTCAGAGAATTACAAGCTCACAACTGTTTAGAAAACACAGAAAAAGACCACAAGATTTGACCTCACTGTCTTCCTCAAATGATCTTCCCTAACATGTTATCTGTCCTCTGAGCTCACACTTATCCTCCTCGTGGTCCCCGACAGCACCACATTTAACTCCGGAGGATGTTAAGCATCCATGAAACTGACCCCAAAGCTTCTGCCTGTGTGTGGCATGAGTTGGCATCATTTTCTCTTTGTATATGGGAGAAAATGTCGCTATGGAAAGTTTGGGTGAGTGAAAAGCCCATTCATATTGTGCTCATATTGCCCTATTTCTGTACGTTGACCTTTGGATAGACGCATTTTTGAGATGTCTTTTATTTTACTTTTTTCATAGTGGTCAAGAGACTTTTTATTTTCCACATACACTTTTGTCAAGGTGCATACATGTGGAAAAAATCATTCCATCTTCTTACTCTAGTCTCTGTGCTACACATATAACCGCACACTGGATCCGTTGGGGTTACTTTGATTATATGTGGCACAATTAGCACAGGTAAAGTAATTACTCAAAGTGCTGGCACATTAAACTGGTTCTTATTCTTATTTACTTTCACTAGCAGAGTCTTTCATACATGGTGGGATATCACCAAGATCCCCAGAGTTTACTGACAGTTGCTGACACTAATAAAAGCGCATTGTGGATCAACATTGGATATTTATCGTCACTAATTATATCCCAACCATCGCTGGTTGGATGTTTTAGTTATGAATCATTCAAAGGTCAGTCATATTGTACTTAATGACTCATACAATCGGGGTAGTTGAGAGAGAGAGAGCCAAATATTCGTGAGCTTTTTTGCCAACACACAAAAGTCATGCTTTTCTATCTGAAACTCATCAAAAACCTTTACATCATGTCGCAATCATTTCAGTTAATCACAGATTTTATCCACTCGATAATTGAAAACACAAAAAAAATGTTTATCATTCAGGAAGGCTTATCCAGGATATCAAGAATGAGTAGAGGCTATTATATCATTTAGCATGGAGCATTTGCTGTCTCTGTACATCATGAACGCACAGACAAACTCTGCATGTTAAAAAGCTACTGAGAACTCTCGTGTTCTTTAAATCTGTTCATGAAAAAGCCTCCTTGGCCACTGACATTAAACAGGATTAATAATATCAAGAAGGTATTTGCTTAAAAAGCGGTTACTCCTTTGGAGATGGAAGAGAAGAGCGACCTTGATGTAACAAGACTACTCATTCCGTTAAAGCTATTAGCTAGTACTCGAATTGGAATGAAATAGGTGCCGGTGCTATATAACAGCAACTGCACAGGTATTGGTTTAACTTATGTTTAACCTTACAATAATTACACCTTAAAGCAAGCTGGGGGATATCTGCACTCTCAAGCTGATGTGTTCTTGGGATGCCGCCTGCATTCATCAGTACAACATTGTGTGCGATTGAGCTTTCCTGTACCAGCAATGTGGAAGGACCAGTTGGCAACTTCCAAATCTCACTGAGAGTAACAGAGAGTCCTATGTTTTACTTGCTGTGAAACAAAAATATATGCCCCATCTGTTCCTAACACTTCCCTGGTATCATCTTTCAGGCTTACTAAGGTAACGTGGCATTTCAGCAAAATTACTTTGGTCTGTGATTGCAATTTTTACACATGAGTGCAGATCTCTTTCTGCTCAGTGGGGCTCCCGCCATTCTGCGTGCAGCGTTACCAATCAGTTGTCAGTATTGGAGAGACACTGCTTCCACAGTAAATGCTTCATTACCATCAAGAAGAGCAGCTTGGACATTTGTATTCGTCTGGTGTACAGCGAGTACTTGTTCTTAAGCTAACACAAATGATGCCCTCATGTTTCCTGGTTTGCATATATATGTATATATACACACAGAACAGGCAGAAGATGTCTTCTGTTTTACAACTAGTTACTTTAACATATGTCCCAAGTGCTTAGTGTACTTATTTTAAATTAGTACCCTCAGAACTGGGTGTAATGATTCTAGTGATTTTCTTTTTAACGTTTTAGTAAAATTGAGAGATATATCAAAAATTAAGAATTGTAAGCAGAGCTGAAGGTTGCATTGAATGTTTGGTCACTGCCATTCCCGTCTCAAGCCCCACTGAAGAGAACTTTTCCACTGTTCTCTTATTTTGTTGTTAAGTTGAGATGCTGTCAAAATCTCTGCAGAGTCATTCAAGTGTAGAATGTCCTCACATAGATTACAGGTTTTTCCATGAATTTGATTTCCTGCTGTCTTTTGTCTTTGCAGGCAGTGTCTGGGAAAAGTTGACATTTTGCAACATGCCATTACCTTCGTACCCTTTCACACTCACTTTTATTGATTTGACGAAGAGCTATTGGTGTGAAGCTGCTGTCACTCAAATGAGCATTTGGTGTAGGGTCCCCGCTCCGTGACTGAAAAACAAAAAAACGAAATAAGCTATAGGAAAGCAATAGCATGGTAATACATGGGGATTAAAGTGGTGTTTGTCAGATTGGGCGTAGCTGTGCAGCGTGGGGAAATCACTTAGAAATAAGCGAGTGAAATAATAACGTGTGGATTCTTCTTTGAGTACAGACTGTGATCAGTGGACCTGTGGTGCTTCTCCCATTTTCACTGCTCTTTGTGGATTTAGCCAAATAAATTCAAGAGATGTTATGCAGGCTGATTTCCTACCATTCGATGTTATTAGGGTAGGGTCAAATGTAGAATTCAGTGAATTAATCCACTCAGCATCATCACCTTAAATTTAAATTGATGTCTGCTATCCTTGCTCTATCCGAGTAACACTACCCTAGATGTTTACAGTTGTGCACTGTGTGTCCAACACAGTTTACAACTGTAAACTCATGTAACCTCAGAATAACACAAAGTTAGTGTGCTTCATTTTATTTTGTAAGACATTTCACAAAAAATACTATATGTACAAGCACACAAAGAATAAACAAAAAAAACCACGCATTAACCTTGCTATCAGCTTTAATTACTCGTTAACTGAAGGTAATGTTAACGCCATTTCAGGTTATTCCGGCCCAATTTAACCCTCCAGTTTAATACACTCATAAAATACTGCAGTTGCCTCAGACTGTGAAAATGGCACCAAATCTCATTAGTGTTTTTTCTTTCTTTTGTCGATGGAGATGACTTTTGAATCCCTCTCTGTCTACGGCGATGAGAAACTTAATGACTTGTGTGAGGAAAAATGATAGCCCTCCTCAGGTTTCATGTTTATGGCACGTTTTATAGTCATTTATTTGACAAAGTTACCCAACAGATGGTTACTCATCAGAGCATTTCTCAAAAGTGCCACAAAAATTGGATCCGCCACAGTTGCCTTTGGCATTTAGCTCCTCTTGTGGCATCGAATGTGGCAACTTTCATAATGATTCCCATGTTTATAAGGAATCGCCATCAAATGACCCATGCTTATTCTATGATGATACTGAAACATGAATGTGTTTGAAGGTACTTTCGTAAATAGGATGTTAAAGATAGGTGATGATTGTCTGTAGCCATATGTTTAGAGGTCATTCATTAACATACGAGTGTAGTCATCAAGCCGTCGTTTTAGCAGAGAAGTTGTTAGGCCCAACACCTGGGACTGTGCCAGAAAGGGGGGTGGGTTTGAGGACTTGGCGTGGTCTAAAAAAAATCCCATTTTGAACATACACTAATGTTTGTTCTGGGCAAACCTTTGGTCCCAGTATACTTGTAGGCTACGTTATAATGTACCGTGCCCTGAACATTTTTACAGACCGAGCACAAGCCATATGGCATTCCCTAATGTCAGCAACCTTCCCCAGCAGGATAGTTTGCCCCAACACATTGGATAGAGTAGGGCATCAACCCAAAGAGCACAACATCCCAGATCCCAAACTGACTGAAGCTGAGACAAGCCTGATCTGCATAGACCCCGCCCCAGAAATCACAGGACCCATACGATCTGGCAGCGTAAGGGAGATCTATATAATATTAGCCAGGATGCTGTAATGATGTGTTTGGGTGTGATATGCTGTTAGTACGTCAAGTTTGAGCTCGCCGTCGAGTGGCTGTGTATCATCAGCACTTCTACATATAGATATACAGACTCACACACAGGTCTCTTTGACCTTGTCACAAATCATTGTGACAGAAGAAGTGTTTTCCAGACAGTTATGAGCTACCAACACACCTCGAGACACTAGCAGTGATTCGTTCTGACACTAAAAAACATACAAATTAAACCCACATCCCGAAATTAAACTATCCTCCGCTACTATTTACTCTTCGCTTGAACAGACAGTCCACTGCCCTTCGTTTCATTTTGGTAGGTCAGGTCTACAATATATATTTGATGTTTTAGGTTGGTCACGTTGTAGTATGCATTAATGAGTTGGAGCAGCTCTCTGGAATGTAAATTTATGTTGCCCTTTGTCCTCCAGCTTGCCTTTGCTGGAAAGTAATGCTAACAGTACTCTCGCACACAGCGGCAGATGGCTCGAGCAAGTGTCCTCAGAAATCGGTGACTTTGCACATATTCAGATGCCACGAAGTGCAAATTCTGAGCTCTGTCTTGCAGAACTGTGGAGGTAGAGGGTGAGAAAGAGCAAAAGTACAAAGAATTTGTAACTTTTCCCATATTTACGAGAGGATTTGGAATATTCTTTTGCTCTATGAGGTAGACAGGCCAGCGTAATAAATGGTGCACCACGTGAGTAGACTACTGTGAACAATGATTAAAACTCTCATTAATGTGATAAAAAGCTTCATTAGTGGGCGATCGTGGGTGGTGGACATCATTGTTTTTATACTGCAACTGTGGCCTTTCTTTTTAATGTGCGTCATGGGAGCTCAGATATTTCAGAACAAACTTGTTCCTCCTGATAATGTGGGTGAGAATCTTTGGTAACGGCGTCGTTTTCACTGATCCAGTGATCATAAAGGAAATAAAATGGGAAATTAGAGCAGCTGAATATAGGCTATAGTGAATTTACATTGGATGGGATGCTGATGTATAAACGTCTGCACAGTGCAGGCAGATACGTTTGCTCTGTAGCCCCAGAGAATGGCTACTAATAGGCTCAGATAGGAGATGAGGAAAGAGCCCCCCCAGTGGTATTCAAATGATGTGATATGACGGGAACTGGGGAAAGGGGAGGGATCTGGTCTGCTGAGGGGCTGCCTAACATTTTGTCAGCAATTACTCACAATGAGGTGTGGCGAGGTGATGGGTTGCAGCGGCAGCAATGATATATATATAATGACATTTTCACTGTTCATCTCACATTTCTTTGAAGCGGTAGTGGTACATGATTTGAGTTTCAGCTAATTTGGACCTACAATGCATGTAATCATAACAAAATGCTTGACCAATATGTGGAGATGATCCGCAACTTGATGTCAACCCTTACTCCTCGGCAGTCTTCAAGTGTTGAGATAGTATTAAGTTTCCAAACAAGACGTTAATTGATCTGTTGAGATTAATATCATTTATTATTCCCACGGCACATCCAAACAAACTTTGGCAACCATAAAGTGTTAATATATTGTACCACCTTATGATAGATAAATAATAATTTAGCAAGAGCTGGGCGTTTAATAATGACATGGTTATGTAAAACAGCGTTCATCTTCTTCAGGGTGTTCATTTTTCATCCGTGCAAGGGGATACATAAGTGTGTGCATCCGAAGCTGATAAGCTAAATTTGGTTGCAGGTATGACTGAATAGAATGACTGCAAATGCACTGCAGAGGCATTGCCTCGCCTCGGAGCATTTTCAGACATATGTACTGGTCTGGGTTCAGATTTTTCCTTGCACGTATCCCACTGCAACCGATTAAGAGCTGACAAATAGAGTAGGATCTCGGATCAGTGATTCTGTAAAGCCTCTGCTCATGTGTCAAACGGTTTCCAGCAGCACAGAAGGACTAGTCAAGGGAGCTGTTCCAAAGTGTTTGTGAGGCATTGCCTTGAAATTGCTATATTACTCTTGGAAAAGCGCACAGGATGTTATGTTCTTGGCCAAAGCCGTTGACGTTTAATGTTTACCGACAAGGATCGGTGGGAGTGCAGAGGTATTCTTTCACAGTTGACACTAAGGTAGTTATTTGAGTATTAAATACTCCCATCCACCTCCCACATTTTGTACTTAGCACACTGTTTGGAATGGAGCCCTTAAATCTTGCTGGTGGTTTTGAGTCTAGAGCAGCTTATTATTAAGACATACCACCTAACCCTTTAGCTGTCTAATAGTAATTTTAGGGAAATATTTTTTCTTTCTTTGTCTATGATCACATTAGATGCATTATGAGTGTTGCTGGTGACAGCCAGAAGTCGGTGGGTGCAGACACATTATCAGTCTTATATGCTATGCAAACCTTCATAAATTGCAAGCTGTCAGAGTTGCAGCTTTTAGGCATGAAATTACAAAATCGAATCTAACAAGGGAGTTCATTTCCTGTATTGTTGTCCTGTCTCATATCTCCCTAAATTTCTTTTTTACATTTTCTACTTGGAAATCGTAAAAGGGTTCCCCAGTTTTTTAGTTTTCTTTTTTGTGTGTGTGGATGCAATCAAAAGAGGCAAAAAAAAATCCTGTTAGCTTACCCGGGTTTTTTTGTTTGTTTTTTGCTTCTACATAGCAACAGCCAGCATAAACAGATAAAATGCTGTGTTTACGTTTGTTCTAGTCAGTTAATCAGGCCTGGCTTTTGTGAATCTGAGTGATCATCCAGCTTCCAATTGTCCATCTATCAGCACGCAGACTGTCCAGCCAGCTGGTGCCTGCTGGGTTGAAGAGGCAGACTGGGCAAGGCTAGATGTCACAGTGGTGGCAGGTGGGAGCCACCATCAGGTATCGTAATGCCCGCTGGCACAGGCGAGACTGTCTCGAAGTAGCATGACTTGGTAGAGAGAGAGGGGGAGAAAGAGGGAGGGGGAGGCATCTTGATCCATGCGTGTGCCAACCCTGACAAATTGGATAAAGCCTCCAGTGGACTGGCACAGTAGATGTAGAGGGCAGAGGGAGGGAGGGAGGGAAGAGGGTGTTGGTTAGCAGATGTGTGTGTCATCACAGGCCTGGCATCATGCTGAAGGGGAGGAAACATTATTTACACTAATGTACGTAAACAGACAGATACATGCAGACGCAGTGCAAAAGTTGACGTCTGTGTGCGTATGTGAGGACCTTCACTTTCATAGCAAGGCTAAAAATACTGCCTACGGTTCTGTTTTCACAGGTACACACACTGCCTGTCTAGGTGTACTTTTCATCCTCTACCTCATTAGTTTTTCACACGTCTTAACCAGATTTTTAAAATTTATTTTGCCTCTATTATTTATTTGAAAAGTCACTCAAATTTCAGTTCTTCTGGTGCATCTTCGTCTTCAGGCTTGTCTTTAAATTCTACGAATACTGCATGTTCAATTATAATATAGTTGTTGTTCTACGTTCATTTGTCTATAGTAGTTCATATACATTGGTTAAAGTATGTGCATAAGTTACAATAATGACTCTATTTTTTTTTTATAACAAATTTCAATCAGTTATATTCAACCGTAAATTAAAGTTCATTTTCATACCTTTTCAAGCACAAAATAGGTGGCAAACTGTCAAAGAAAGTGCAGGTGTGCATTGAGTATTCTGTGCCAGTATGTCATACCTTAAGTTGATAGCTGAAGTTGCTTATTTACATTAAACTAAGGCAATTAGAGATTTCTCACAGTTGGTTTAAACTCTAAAAAGATGAAAATAGCTAAAAATGTTCAGTCTGAGATGTAACCCCTTTTTGTCATCTTGCAATCCTTTTCAAGATTTTCTGTGAATGCAGATTAGCTCATTCAAATTTAATAATTGGCTGGACAGAAAATATAAAAGAAAAAAAAGGCTCTAACAAGCCATGTTAGGGGAACAGTGTTTTACTGGTTCCACTATCCTGTCGCTCACTGTGGTGCAGCTTTTGTTATGTAGTAAAGTAATGCAAAAAGTAATCTATTACACACAATACACAGAGCCCATTTCTTTAAAGTAATGCAGTAGGTTACTTAATTACTCCCAGGAGAAAGTATTTTGTTTGACTACTTGTTACATTTATTTTTTCGTTTCTCTATAAAATGACCTGAAACGTGTTGTCTCATCATCATTATAGTTAGCAAAAAGCAACAACGAAAAACTATGCAGCTACAAACACAGAAATCACAAATACAAAAACTCTACAAAAGTCAAACGTTACATCAGTCATCTCAGTGTCCAAGAAAAATGGATGAACATGATCAGTTGTTGACACGTGACTTAAGCAACTCTTAAGTCACTCTTAAACCATTCACTGAAATATGGGAAAAGCTCACCTGCAGGGGGTCCACCTGCAGGATACCAGTACTAACTGCTGTAGTAAATGTTGCCTCTTGCACTAAAAATAATCTAAGCAAGCTACGCTTAATCTGGACATAAAAATAACTACTGTATCCAAGCAGTGTCCATCACTTTTATTTGCTTCTTAAAACAAGTTATGATGTAATTGGTGTTTTTTATAGTGGGTTTATTTCTGTTCCTGTTTCCTATATGTGTGGCTTGTCTAATTTATTTTTGTTCTGCTTCATTAAAAAAAGAGTTTTGCCTGTGCCCTGTTGTAAATATCTATTCTTGAAATGATTTATTAAAGCTACAAAATTTGTAGTACAAAGTGCGAGTGGATAAACTGCCAGTACTTTCTTCCAGTTGGCAGTTGGCAGTTGACTCTGACCCGTGCTCTTGTGGAGAAGCTCCACTTGGTGCCACTAGTGTTGCTGGTGGTGGACCACCTTTTTACTCTTGAGCCAGACAAACTTCCAAAAACTCACAAAAACTTCTAAAAACTACTTAGCTGAGCATCAAGCCCTAGAAACGTTGTTAGGACAACAAAAAATAAAAACTCTTAAAAATTTCCTGCATGTTCTGGTTGTATCTTAGTAGCTGGATTTTATCTGAGACATGACAAATAGACAGGTACTGCCAGCTGCTGTGTCAGTCTAGAGGTAGTCATGATACTTCGTCTCTCTCGAGTGAAGAGGCTTTGTCTCGTAGCTCTCATCCAAACAAGGAGAGTTCACCCAGAGTTCAAAAGGAAGTTGAGAGGGAGAGCAAGATTTTTGCTTCCCCCCTGTGTCAGTCACTCCCCACCTTTTGAGTCTTAATCCTCTCAGAAGAGAAGTTGTTGGTTTGACAGCTGGTAGGTTGCAGATTCTTCCTATCAGCCACTTTTTTTGAAACACGTATGCTGTAAACAAGGATTTGTCATCTTAGGGAATATCAAGAGGAATCTTTGACTCAGTCAGCCTCAGGGAATGACGTTCTTACTTATTTATCCACTTATTTGCTTGTCAGAGATGCAGATTATAAGTAAAGCTCTCCAGTGCATCTGGGTAATTAAAACCCTTGTGGTGTAGTTTAGAACAAACTCTATCATTTAGAAGTGGTACAGGGCTGACCAAGCACCACTTATTTTGAGGGGGATTCGGAGAAGAAAAGGTCTAGGGGTGGATATCAGAGATTGACATATGATTTTGTTCCATATTATAAGTGGGGTAAAATACTGCATGGGTTTTGAGTATCACTGAAAAAGTTTCAGCATTTTTACATCTGAAAAAATGCTTGCCTATGAGTCAGGTGAGCAGAAGCACCGCTGTCGGGAGTTTGACAGACAGTTTTCCAATGCACTGTCAGAAAAAAACATGCTAGCTTTAATAGAAAGAGTTGCAAAGCCTAGAAGGATGTGATTCAGATGGGCTGGAAAAACTGGTACTTCCTATCCCAATAAAATATTTTCTAAAACTTCTTTTGGGACTTGAGTGTATTTAAGTCTGTGGGTCTTGCTTATGATAAGGCTAATATGGATCTGGTGGCTGGAAGCCCTTCTGCAAGGTTCATTGGTGCTTGCATGAATGCCTGCATGGATGAACACATGCACGCGCACAGACACACGTGCAGCATTTGTGGGTTCTACTCTGTGCAGTGAGTGATCTGTCTGTTGGGATATTCTGTGGTCGTTAGCTGATGTGCCTGGCTGTGTAGATGGAATTGATTTCTGGTTCAGACCATAAAGTACAATGCTACAGCTTTTCACTGTCAGAATCTACAAGGCTATTACCTTGAAAGGAAGTTGATGCTGCTGTTGAACAGATTCATGGATAATGCAGTTGTTATAGAAAAAAAAAGACAATTCCACAGTCACCTACTGGGCTATGGTGCTATCACTGTGTTAATTCAGTCTTTGCCACATTACATTTTTCTTTCTTACTTTTTTGCTGATGTTAAACATTAATATTGATACAAAAAGGTCTGTAAAGGTTTGGTCCAAAATATTTCTGTATTTGTTTGGTTTGTTTCTCCCCCCGTGTTCATAAATGTTAATAACAGTAAATATAAGTCAGTATAAAAGATTAGTTTGAATGCTTTGGAATGACTGAAGTATTAAAAAAGCAGTCATTACAAAGTTTCTTCATTGTCTTCTCCATGTCTTCATTTATCGGCTATCACAAAAGCCAGTAACATTGTATCAACAAATAGCTAATATTGGCCGATATATCAGTCGGTATATTGGTATTCCTTCTATATTGGCAGGCACTAATAAGCTTTGAATCAAAACTGGAACACATTTTTCTGCCAGTCAGGGTTTTTTTTGTAGTTTAAAAGAGACTGAGACACTTTGGCTACGTTCACGCTGCAGGGGAAAGCGCATCAAATCTGACTTTTTTGACCCTATGCTACCCATATACGATCATGGTATGACAGTGTGAACGGCACGAATCCGATATTTTCAAATCCGACCTGGGTTACTTTCGTATGTGGTACTGATTCCGATACATATCTGATGTTTTAGAAAGCGACTGCTGTTTGAATGCTTTTACGCCACTGACATAAAACAGATGCCAATTATCAGCGCCCGAGAAGCTCCCGAGAAGACATCACGAACCCTTCCTGGCCATCCAGTGTAGATGTCAGTAAAACTGTTGGGAAGACAGCGTTGGAGAAACGTAAACATTTTTGTACTGTATTATCTGCAGATTCTGACAGAAATCTGCAACTATCCTTTGAAGCATCAATCCTCCCTAAAACAGCAATAAGGATAATTATTAGGCCATATGTAAATAACAAAATAACTTAAAGCAAAATTGGTAAACGTAAAGTCCGAAACAAGTCAAACAATACTGTTTGGTCTGGATCTAAACAGAGCGGGTTGTGCGTGACGTCTTATTTTGCGCATGCGGGCCACTTTGAGGGTTCACACTAGAGCGCGTTTGATGTCACATTTTATTTGTAGTGTGAACAAGCAGACAAAAAAAATTGGATTTGATCAAAAAATCAGAATTGAGCATTAAGACCTGCAGTGTGAACATAGCCTTCATTTCTGCCTTTTTATGTTTTAGAAATAACTACAACCAGACATAATAACTTACTTATCATTATCAATAAGCACTGGCGTCAGACTATTTTTGCCTATAGTTAAATGTTGTGTCATGCACTGACGGTATCACATATTGCAACAGATTTGAAACTATCAACTCATGGAGGTCAGTGTAGCACAAATGTGCAGCTTTTAGTGCATGGAGATACTTGAATTTTTACCCTGAAAATGATGTGTTTATTTTAGCTTGTGAGTTGTGAATTGCTGTAAAGAAGTCCTTGGCTGCTAACTGCCAGTGTACTTATAATTACTGTACTATAAAAACCCAATGTCATAATAAAGACTTGACTCTACTCTACCAGACAGTGTCATATTAAAGATATGTGCTTGTAGCTGTGTTTGGATATCTGTCAGTACATCTTGTTATTGTAAGAATATCCTAGAGATTGATGCTTGCATTCATTTGTATCCAAAGCAATAAGCTGCTTATATTAGATTTTAAATCCTTCAAATCACCAAACAGGATCCTGGCTTTCATTCCAGAGTCCATAATCGGACCCTTCATGCAAAGTTTATTTGGATTCTCTGATGGATTGCCAAGAACTCGTAACCTTTTAAAGTCTGATAATTCTGCAGCTTGTAATGTGATCAGTGTTTTCTCTTTGCATAGCTTACTTGAGAGGATAAATAAACAGCTTTTATTGGTGGATAAAATGGCTTGTGAGGAAGAATAAAGTCTCACCTTATAGAAGATTGATCTTTGTCGATGGTGATGTGCCAGGCTGTGCAATGACTGTCTCCGTCCACAACATTGACGTACAGCAGGCTTAGTGCTTAGATATTGCTCTGCTGCTTGGGGGTGTCAGAGCTGTGCTTCCAGGCTTATGCACTACACAGTCCAAGCCTAAGTGTATCAGTGCTTCATTGTTTGTAGGCCTCTTAGAGTTCTTGCTTGTTAGTGTATTTTACGGTAGCCTTTATGAACCACAATTTCACATTTTTAGTTTATTCACAGAGAAAAATTAAACAACCAATATCCCCAAATACTATTGTCCTATTGTCATTGTAATATTGAACAATGTTATCGTACATTGCACGTTTTTCTCTTATCGCACAGGCCTGATTAAAGTCATGTCAAGGTGTTGGACACATGTTGCTGTAGATTTGTTTTGTTGCACTTCACTTATTTGCTGATGTGCCATATGGTGTATTACACAGAGCCATCTGCTCAGTTGTCCTCATAAACTGTTTGGAAAAGGGCTGGTGCTTTCACAAAACACTTGCAGGTGATTGGATGAGCCATCGATAACAGCCCATTTCTGTCTGACTTTATGCAGTCAGATCAATGAACCATAGAACAATCCTACAAGCTTCCAAGCAGTCAGTGTAGTTAGTCAAGTATTGTTAACATGCAGTCTTGCTATTTCTTTTTGAAGATAAGCCACTCACAGGTAATCACTTTTTTTTGTAAAAGTTAAAGACTGGAAAAAATTTTTTTATCTCTACATCATAATTCTGGGAATCTTGCATGAATCCAGCTGTTTTGCAAGGACGTGTCTTTTAAGACTGCATATCAATTCTTAGTGTCTGTCTTATGAACGAAAATATGTCCCAGTGTTGATTTGGTCTTGCTTACTTTTGCTTACACTTACCTATTCAGGTGCTTCCAGCCTGGCCTTCACTGACCAGTTCAGAGATACTGAAAGATAAATATGCACTTTTAATAACAAAGGGCCCATCATTATCAAAGAGAAAACTGACTTGTGATTATGCAGTGGAAACACTTCCATTTTCCTTGTAGTCCTTAACCATTGTTATTCATGCTCTTCCTCTCGTACCATGTTGTGTGAAGTATTTGGTACAGCTTCAGTTTGATGCTGCTTCTGATTTTCTTTCCATTCCACTGTTTAACGATTTATATTCTGAAATACAGAAATATTAATGCAAACATATAATTCAAGCCATAAGTATTTGGACTACAGTCTGTGTGACATGTTGGTCCATGTTAAAAGATACTGAACCCCGGATTGCCTCAGAGGCTTCAATCGGTGTACGTGATTATTAAAGCCTTATACGATTCTCTGTGGGAATGAGTAAAATGTGGCACTCAGTCGTGTAAGGGTGCTTTGAGTGATCAATAGGACCAGAAAAGCTCCCTATAAATAACAGTCTCTTAACATTAGTGGCACCTTGTTGCTGGCTCCCTAAAGTCTGCGAGGCTGTAGGGGGCTTTGCTTTGCTGCCACAGATCAGAGCATTGCTTGAGGATTAAGTGTTTGCCTCCAGTCTAGCAGTACAGCTATCATAGCCACACGATTACGCTATCAAAGCTCATGCACATGCCTCAGCACAAGTCTGCGCAGCACCCAGATGTTATCAGCTTCACAAAATGCAGAGCTCTCAATCATGTAGAGGAGCCCATTTGTGCCTTCTATAGGTGTGCGTGAATGTTGCACCTTTGTGGATCCTCCCTGATTGTGTCAGGGTACATGCTGCTTAGGGCACCGAGAGATGTATTGTGAGTTTTCTCTGCTCATTAGGATTCCGCAGTGCCCACTGACTGAGGCTGAAATGAGAAGAAGTGATGAGAGGGAGAGGCAGTGAAGGGCTAGAAATAGATCAAAACTAAACTGGAGTAGAGAGTACTGGTGGGCACGAGGAGGGAAGGAATGTTGGCCCCTGTAAGTCAGTTGGCCCCGGACATGCTAAATGGAGCTGTCTGACTGGATTTCAGATAGAGAGGCACCCAGCAGAAAGACGGCAACGGTAAACGAGCTAGCTAGCTAGCTAGCTAATAATGGGGTGCATTTAGGAATGCTGATAAGACTAAGAAGGGGTTGTGATTGGAAAGGATGAAGATTATAAGAACCCTCAAGCTTTCCTCTGCTCTCTATTTTCTTTCACTTCATCTCTTTCCTCCCTGTTATCTCCCTTCAGTTTTGCTATTCTGATTAGTAGCTAGATAAGAGGCTCATGACTCTTATATTTTCTGCTCCATTAGTCTAACTCGCTTCGTGCAAAAGGTCTGCGGCAGTGGCCAAGTGCCTTTCTGTCATCTCTCTCTTTCTTTCTTTTTTCTATTATAAAGCCTTTCATTCTAGATCTTTATTCAGTGATTCACATTTTTAAATATTGCAGCCTACAGTTTGTAAAGAAATAAGAAATAAGTGTGAGTGAGGTCATCAGCAGATGACTTCCCAAAGCATGCTCTCTTATGTTGCAATTATGTATTTAAAAAAATGGTTTAAACTGATGTGAGAAGGGCGCATACAATATCCAAATAAGATAATTACAACTTTTTAAAAAATGTGACCTCGAGTTCAGCGAGTCCAGTGCCCCACTCGATCCCTCTGCTGTCCCTTTCTCTCCTTACAGGCCATTAGCACTGCACCGGCTGTTCTGAAGCTGCGCGGATGGATGACATTTAAGAAACGTCGCCTTTAGTCATTCCTCTTCTTCGTTCTCCTTGTCCGTTAACCTTTCTGTCTCCCTACCTTCATCCCTCTACATTTTCATTTCTCACTTCTCCTCCTCATTTGCTGTTCCTCCTCCCTCCCATCCTTCTGTAAATTGCAGTTTCACTCGGGCAGTGCTTTTCTTTGTTTCCCATCTTTTATTTCCCATCTCTGTTCTTCTTCTGTCTCTGTTTGTCTTTCACTCGCTTGTGCATTTCTGTGACTCCATAAGTGGAAAAGGAAGCAAACAGAGCGAAGCAGTGAGGTAGAACCCTCTACCTCATCTGGTAATGAGCCTGGAAAGTTCCCAGTCAAAAGTACACCGTCTCCATGGAGACTGAGGTAAAGTTGCTGGCACTGCCTTCGCCCAGTGTCTTTGAAGAGCCTGGCTAGAGTAAACAATACCAAGGTCAACAATCCCAGGGGTCTGTTTGACCATCTGCAACCACAAAGACTCAGCAGTCTTTGAGGATGTTGTGGGTGCTTGTTGTTTTGCCGGCTTTTTCGTCCAGGTCCTTTTCATTAAGCTCGCCGGACCACCCTCATATCACTTCCCACCCATCTCACTTTGTTTTACTTTAGCTTTAAGCCTCTAACTTGTCATTTTAGTGTTTTATTTCTTGCTTTGTCCCAGGGTGAACTTACATAACCTCTTTTTATTTCCAGGCCACAGATGAACAGCTCCATATAGCCATAGCTCACCATATTTAATGCAAAATTGCTTGTGTGTTCCTTAAGGGGATGCAGATTTAAAATTCGTGTTTGGTTATATTATTTAAGACTTTGTTGTTGTTTTTTTAGCGCTGTGCCCTCTTTGTGATGCCTGTTCTCTGCCACTTCACCCCTTCTCACCTCCCCCAGGGGCCACCGCCATTTATTGTTCGATTTAATTATTAATGTTCTTAATTCTAGACGAGGGAACAAAGCTGCTATGACATTATTTGTGCCTTTGAGCACTGAGTCCTTGGATCTCTTGTGCAGTTGCTGCTTCAGAGTCACAAGTCATTACTAGTTGCCTAATTACATATTGAGGCACCTTCCCACACACACAAAGCATAGGCGGGTGGTTTTGTCACATTTCGTTGTCAAGTCTGTCTTTCTTGCACTGTGAGATTACTGTAAACTGTAGGTCACATTTGGTACTGGTGTGTGTGTGAAGCTGTGTCTTGGAAATATCACAAAATGGAGGTCTTAGTTGCAAGCAGCGAATTTCCTCTACGACTAAAGAAAAATAAGTAAACCAACGTTAAGCCTACCCAGTATTATTGTATAAGACAGTGTCTTTGAAATGAAAAGAAACCTTGACTGTAAAGACATAAATATCTAAATTAATCCACATTAATGTCACAATTTTGAATCTGATACAATGTACAAAACTTTAGAGGGCCCAGTTTAAAAGCATTTACAAACTAAACCAGAGCATAAGGTAAAGAGCGAGGGGAGTTGAGCAAAGTAGTCAACATTTGTGTCATAATATCTTCTCTATGCTAACTGAGTGAAGGAACGTTTGTTGTACAAACCTCTGCTTTCCTTTCACCAGTTAAGCATATGGGTCGAACTATGATTTTATTTTAAATGTATCCATTTATATTTAAATGTGTCCACCCATGCATCCATCCATCTGTTCATTTTATTAACTGCTTATGAAACTCACTGGAGCTTATCCCAGCTGTCAAAGGGTGAGACGCTGGGTACACAGGTCAACAGTGTGTCACAGGACTAACAGAGAGTGACGGCAGCACTCATTTTGAATTTCAAGATATTTACCTACAAAACCATTAAAAATAAATATTGTGGTAGATATAATGGAAGCACCTTCTGTTTACACTAGGTCTTTGGCAATTAAACGATACAACAAATGAAGAAATAAAACGAGTATTAGTAGTAGCATTTTAGATCAGCAGGATATTTTAATACTGCTACATCATTATTCTTTTACCCCTATCAAAACTAACTGATTTTAAAGCTCACTGCTAGTCTGTGAGACCTAAAAGTATTTTTATGATTAACCTTTTGGCAGCTCACTATGACCTTTGACTGCTTCAGCTGCTGATGAGTTCAAAGTGTGTTAATGATGAAGCCTAATTTGAGAGCGAGAGAGTCAGTGTCTCTGCGTGAGAGTTTGAAGACCCTGAACATTTCAGAAAACACTTTTGGAAGGATTCCACAGAGACATATGGCACTACAGCAAACTGCCCTGTGATGGGAGAGAGCCCTAAATTTTGTCAAGTGGCCTCAGCTGTGTCATTAGTCCCTGCGTTTCGGGAGATTGAATAACAAATCACTGGATGATGGTAGGGACAAATGTTTGCTAAACATAAGAAGATCACTAAGGAATTTCTGGCTGGACAAAAAACAACAGCAAGTGTTGACTGAAACACTCAAAGAAATTTGGATAGACTTGAACTAGGGCTACTGTTTTATGGAATAATTAACCAACGCTAGGACTCTTGGGCACTTTGGGTCAGCTGTTTCTCTTTTGCAAGAAAGGCGGAGCTCATTAACAAAAGATCACAGTACCAATAGTCTTGGATAGGCTGCTGAGAGCTGCTGCAGGATCTGACAAACTTGACCTTGCACCTGCCATCATAGAGTTTTAGAAATATCCAACTGGTTTGAGGAGGACCTTAATCTTTCTGTGGTGAACCTAAACGTCTGTGTTAATTAGATTCTCCAGCAACACTGATCATAAGCACACTTTTAAATCAAGTGAAGCTTGATAAGAAATATGGACAATACCAGAATAACCAGGAAAAAACTCAATATTCAAGACCATTTTCCCTACCACCGAGCTAACTTATTATAAAGTGTTGTTTTCTTTCTTTCTTTCTTTCTTTCTTTTTTTTTTTTAGAAAGATTAGAATAATACAAACAAAAACATCAATGACAATATATATGTTTTTACATCATTGAAGCCATGCAAAACAAATTAGTTACATAACTGTAAATTAAATGTGAGAGATTTAAGTTTACAATTTTCTACAAACTTTACAAAATTAAAAACAAAAAAAGACAACAGTATTCTTTAGGTGTTTTTGAGTTAGTGTTGTACTTCTGGTGACTTAGCGCTATGTTTGGTTGCTAGACGGCAATGTGAACTTAACACTTACATGACGCTTTTTAGACACAAGAAATAGTATGATACTTTTAACACTGTCGATTAATGTTACAGGTGGGCAGGACTCATGATGTTTGCTAACAAATTATAAAACATTGCAAAACAAATTATTTTTGTTGCTGTTAGCCATAGCTGCTAGCTTAACAGATTGCTAATGTGGCTGCTGGGTAGTTGCTAATAGATAAACGGCGAAAGTTAATGTGTGAGCAGACTAGGTAACACATACCATAACTGTTTTGTACTTCTATAAAATGTTTTTGAAACTGGAGCTTTACTGACCTCTCTAATTTTCTCAGAGTGTTATTCAGCGTCGTGAACAATAGAACTAGCGAGTGCAGGGGTCTATGTGTATGGTTGTGTGTTAGCTGGAGAAGGAAAAAACAGCACTGTTAGTAGTGATAATGTTGCAATTGAGTATCTAATCCAGGGATATCCTGGTATTTGGTGCCCAGATTTAAAATGCCATTAAAAGTATTAGTAATGAACACAGAAAAAGCAGCACCAGCACAAATGTTATCAAACCTCAGTAAAAAAAAAGAAGCACGAGAAGAATAGGCAAAGATCCAAGTGTCAGAAGCTTGTTAACACTTACTGAAAGAGCTCCAGCATGGGCAAGAGGATATTGTTGATATACCTTTTAAGATGAGGAGGTTTGGATATTTTTTAGTTGTACTGTATACGCTGGAAGCATACAGTTGAATACATTTTAAAGAAAACTACCTACTGTGCAAGTCTGCAGTAAACTTTTAAACCACAGTTAGCTCACTTATAATAGATGGGGCTTTATGTTTTGAAGCCTATAGATAACATTAGTATGATTACTGGGCTGCCGATCAAACAGTAAATATCAGCTGTGGAGAAATATTCATCTATAAGCCTATACTCCATGAATTTGACTTCATCTTAATTCATCCCAGTGAAATCCATAAAAAAAACTCTTTACAGGAAAAGAAAGTTTTTATACATTTAAGACTTTGTTACATTGCATTTTTACAGGTGCTAAGAAATAGACTTTATAATATAATTTCTTTCCTACGGTATCATGCTTTGCCAACTAGATGTAAGAGTAGTCTGTTTAGATCAGACAGAATGGTAAGATTAATGCTTGTTTTTCCTTCTCCTAACCTTTATGCTACGGCCAATTTTAGACCCATATTACAGACTGAATAACATACAGTTATGTATTTTTCACAAGCTGTGTAACCACAGCATTTAGCAGAATCTTTGCAGTTACCTGACATTTTGCCCTCCGATGCCATGTTTATGTATAAATTGTACAGCCAGCCTGTCAGAATGTCCGATGCTATCCCAGATGCCACAGAGCATGTATCTAGACCTTAATTGGGGCTGAGGGTGAACCCACTGCAGATGGTATTTGCACTGTGTGATGAAGAGGATTTTCTGGGTTTACTGCAATCTGCAGTGCAGCTAATGGTGGAGAGGAGAGATGAGGAGAAAGGAAATTGGAAAAGAGAAATAGGGGAGATGGAAGGCGGAGAGAGCTGACAAAGAAAGTTACAAACATTCAGCGAGAAGACTGAAGCCAGGGATGTACAGAGAATTGGAAGGACTGTGAAAGACAGAAATATATTACATAAATCATAAACACAGAAAGAGCATATAATCCCCTTTTTTCTTTTTCCTAGTGATTGGTCATTATTTTCTAGCACTTCTGTTCTACCTGTATGACATAAAGATACCCTTTTTTCACTCTATCTGATGAATTTAAACTAATTTAAGCTTAATCTAAGATGAAGCAGACCACACACTTCCTATGCATCCTATTTACATGCTGGACACTGGCACTCAAATCAAGTCGAAGGCTTAACCCACTCTTCATCACCCCCACACACACCCCCTTTAAATGTCTGCTCATCCTGTAATTGCCACTGATAGGATCTCCTAGAAACTCATTCAACTTCCTAATATGCAAAGTTAACTTGATGAACTGTGAGCAATAATGCATCTGCGCCCCCCATCAGTCACCATTAAAACTGAGAGCTGGCCATTGCATCTCAATATAGCATTATTAGCAGCCGAGTTTCTCAGGCAGATAGATTGCTCTGCATGCTAAACGCGACACAAAGCCTCAGTGTCATCCTGAGAATAAACAGCCACTCCACTGTAAACTCTTTGAATGATCATCAACTGTGATTAATGTGTGGGTTTACTCAGACTGATGAGTGGATCTTAGCTTAAGAAAGGGCAGCTGTAGGCGCTGTAACTTTTGCTGCAGTCTGTTGCCATAAGCTGAGTGCCGTCTTCTAAGATTCACATTGTATTCTGTGATATTTAAAACCGGCAGGATCCTTCAGTGGCACATCATTTTGCTCTGAGGCTCACTGTGCTTGTAATTTCCACATGCAAAACAAGACTCTCAGGATACAACATGAAATTCACGGTTTATTTTTAACACAGTTGTGCTGTTTTTTGGGGGGTTTTTCCCAAAGAGACTTTCAGAATGGCCTTTTTTTCTGATGAACCAAAACAATAATGTTCCCCTTGACTCATACATGCAGCCCACACAGCAGCCCACAAATCTCAGTTCACTGCGCAGGATGATGCTCGTTCTCTTCTCCCTTTCATGCAGACAGTTGATGAATGCTTCTGTATTTGACAGCCTCTGCCCAGTCTTCTTTTCACCATTTCCAGAGGCACCACGCTTATGTGTTATTTCCATTGTAATACTCGGGAGCTGAAGCTGTGATGTCAAAATGTAGCACAAACCAAGAAAATTGTGGTATACAGTGTATTGTACAATTTGAAGGAGATCGACTGTGAATGCTCTGCAGGGAAAAGCTATTAAATGCAGCAGTGGTCCAGAGTAAGCTGGAGAGACATGTTGAGGCAAAACACCAGTGTGTGGTGTGCTGGTGGGGGGAGATCACACCGAAGGAGGCACTGTCACATTAAAAAAAAAAGAGTAGTTGACCCACTGGTTTATCCAAAGTTTCTGTGCAGGTATGGCATTTTCATTGTGCGCATTTCATGGAAATGAATAAGTCTATGTATGTTAAAAAATAATCCGAATCAGATCTTGTGTGGTTTCAGAGGGAGCTGTGTGAAACCTGAAGTGTGAGGCAGCCCTGTTTCATATCTGCCTTCTAAAAGTTATAAAAATGAAGAAATCTGGTGGTGTGGAGTAAGATAGAAGTGAACTTACAGACCTTTATTGTCTGCTCCTCATCGCTGCTTGAGGCTAGAAGCTCGAGGCTACAAAAGCGGCACCCTGCATAACTGAATGTCTCCATCTCTTACCGTCAGCTGTCTAGTTGAATTGAGGGTCATGCAAGTGTCAGGTTTTGATCCAGAAGAAAAATGCATAGAAAAATAAAGACGGTT
>NW_005187450.1:2413759-2415164 GCF_000239375.1 Pundamilia nyererei
TATATATATAGGGAGAGATAGGACCATGTTTCTCTATGGAGTTTGTTGACCTATTTATTACATAAAGAATAACAGTTTGATTTTCAGAAACTTTAAACTATGAACATCCTAAAAGCTCTCACATTCTTTTTTAAAGAAAGTGTTACAAAGCACTCTGCATGCTCTTTTCCTTTGAGTTATTCCCTCTATACATGTTCTTCCTGTAGCAGTTTTTCTGTGTAGTATGTGTAAACTAATCAGATCATGTTGAACAAAAGCAACATGCGTACATCACAGCAGCACATTCCTCACCATCGACCGAGTAGGCCTTTGCGATTCAGAGGCAGCCCAGTCACCCCTCTTTCTCAATAACATGATGGATCACAGGACAGCCCTTGTCTAGAAAAACAAAGCCAGCATTTAAGCTCCTAGCTGCCCACTGTTCTTTTCGGTTGTCCGTGGCATAAATCTCAGTCAGGGCACACACATGGTTTCCTCTAAGAGGGGTGAGAGGGGTTATTTGTTTCACTTTGCAGGGAGTCTGCGGGGGGTGAGCAGAGGAGATTTCACCTTGTCTTTATGGAAGACTTTAGAGCCTGATGGAAGAGTTAGAAAAGCAGAAAGACCCCAAACAGATACGGATGTGCCGTGCAATGGCTTATTCAAATGCTGACAGAATGAAAGACTTAAAGGGCTACTAGGGGGTTGTAATTATTTGCTGTCCTTACATCAAAGGACAGATCACTTTATTTGCAATACATCATATTTCTGTGCAAAATACACTAAAATGCTTCACATCACTGACATCGCATCGCGTTTTTCCCCAGGAGCAGGCATGCACTCTCTCTCTCTCTCACACACATATTAGCAGATAAAAAGGTAGCTAGGGATTGGTTCAACCGCAACAACAGCTGCTCGTGTCTGACCACTGCCGTGATAACCAGCAGCCATCCGTGCAGTCTGTGCACCGGAAGAGGCAGTTTATTGGCAGTCTCTGAAAGCATGTGATTAGTTTGTACCAGACACACAAAACATTACTCTTACATTACATAACACGGGGCTCTGTGGGGGTTATGTTGTAGTTATAATGTACTGCATCGGGGGTGTCAGCAGGTTCGTGGCACAGACATATTAAATGGCCTGATTATACATTTGTTTCATTTGTGGGAGTTGAAAGGGTTTTTGCTTGTTTCTGCTCAGCCTGTAAAATGTGCTGTACTGTGGAATACATAGAGTATAACCTCTTTCTTCATGACAAAATAAACTCCATGAAACTCAGGAATGCAGTGTGTATTAAAATGCAGTCATTAGGGTACTGTCTTCACACTTAATCCCCATCATCCCCCGAGAGACAAAGGGAAACTGTGAGCTCTGTCCCTACAGATACCGCAAATGTCCAGACTTAGCAGGACTAACACACTCCAAC
>NW_005187450.1:2416458-2424932 GCF_000239375.1 Pundamilia nyererei
CGCAGCACCAGATGTGGCACAGTGGTTAAGTGAGAGGAGGGATGTTTTTAATGACACACGAACAAGGATATTATGCCGAGACACGTACCCTTTGTTGCACAGTACGTTACGAGGGCAGATGGCTTGATGTCGATCAGTTATAAACCGATGAAACTGCCGTCTCTGGGTTGAAAAACAGTAACCTGCCACCTTAATCCTTTTCTCCATTGCATACAAATGAAAATGACAGTAACTGTTAAAACAGTCTTAACCAAATTCTGCTACTTTTTGATGCCAGGTTTGTTCTTGAATTTCAGGTTTGGAGTGAATGCACCACAGTGCTTTTAAAGGAAGCCCTGATAGGTAGGGATGACTGGCTATGAGTTGCACTTTATTCAGCTCTACTGTAGTGCAAAACACATTAACCTGTCTGTCATGTATCTGTGTAGAAAAGTCAAAAGTAGGTGGGGCTTAGTGCAGTTTAAGTTGCAAACTGAATTGAGACACTTAAAATCATGATTCATCTCGCAGTTTTTTAAGGTTGTCATCTACTGAACGCATTCCGTTGCCCAACTTAATATCCTCGCGCTTCAGTGTCAAGCTGCAGACTTTTGGAATTACCAGGCGAAAAATGAACTGTGATCCCGCAGCCTCACTTTGGCACACTGACATTTCTGGGATGGACTTGTTGTCGCTGAACATGCTGTGCAAAACTGTACGGACAGGAGAAAAAAAACAAAACACAAAAAAAACTGTCAAAAGAATACCTGCTCAGCAATGATGCTCGAAACAAATATCGACTAGATCGTCTTGAAACATCACAATCACGCTTCTTTGTTTAGATTTTGACATACAAAGGGCTTTTGTTTCATCTGGTTCTCAGCAATTGTTCCCTTTTTTTTGTCCGAAAAGATTTGATGTCTAAAAACAGTAGTTTGGGTTTGAGAAAAGGTGCTTGTTAGATCCTCCTCCTGCTGCATCAAGACACAGCACAGCTGCACAGTCTATTAGGCAAGGCACTTGGGATCTGCTTTTGAACAAGCTGATGGATGTTTCCTTGCATGCTGGTGGTTTTATACTCTGATGCTGGGACAGAATACCACGTAGCTGGTTTGGGTGGTCTGTTGGGTCGGTAAAATATTTGTCCAGTGAGATCGATGGTTTTGCATTCTGCTTGTGTTTACTGGATCCCAAACTAAAATCTATGTCTTTATTATTTGGATATGATTAACAGAAAAACCATCATTGTAACCTAGTACTGTACATGTATAACACAGTATCGTCTCACTCATTGAAATGACTAAATGCTGTGTCTTCCTTTAGTAATCTTCTCACTGGATTATATAGCATATAATTACTGCAACATATAGTTTAACAGAAGTTTGCATACGTGTATGTTCTTTTATTTTGTCTTCATCATTTTGACCAAACAACAGAACTTCCTCTTCCTGTGGCAGCAGCAGTCCTGGTACCTCCTGCTGTCACCTTGCCAGGAGAGCAGCTGATGCCGGTTATCAAATTCCCACTGGTCCATCTCTTTGCCATTCATGTCTGGTGTACCAACCTCCTGCTGATGTCTCAGGGGTTCTCCCTTTTTAAATTGAGGTTAAATCAAATCAGCTCCCATGTCTACATGATTAGGCCTTACCAAATTGTTAATTATCCACAACAGGAGAGAGCTGATGAAAGCAAGGGGCAGTAAGAAGGTGGCAGGGGGATTTTGGGCACTTTGATAGTATCCTGTGGTAGAGTGCTCTGTGGTTATGTGAATTCTCTTTTGTCAGCTTCTCAAAGGTTCAGTTTTACAATCAGTGTGATTTAAATTTGTTCTAAAGCTGTTCAGTCCAAAAAAAGAAGAAAAATTAAGCTTTTTTACAGCACTGCCAAGCTTCAAACCAACAAGGTAAAAGTTTTTCTTTCCCTTTTGCCCTATAATGTGAGTCGTTTGAAATTTAGCTCCAGTGCCTGAGCCTTCCTTCTGTTGCTCTGCCAGAAAACGGCTTCGTCGGGCTATTTCAGCTGAGGCTTCAAAGATTACATTTCCCCATACTTGCTATTCTGGGAGTAAAATGGCCTTTGCGGTGTAACAGGCTTCTGATGGGAAATGCTCCTGAAGCCTTGGGTCAGTGTGACTTTTGGGACAGCAGATATTTGGACAGAGTGCGCGTCTTTCCTGCTGTTCAGTGTTTGATACTCAAGAAACCACACATGCACAGCAAATTCCAAGTTTTCACACTATCTGACTTGTTTTGCTGTTTTGTTTTTTTTTATCTACATGATGGAGATTGACAGCTGAACTGCTCATGCCCTAAACTTTGGTGGCATTCTTGGTAGTGTGTTTAATCAGCCCACACTCAGCCTTTTGCATATAATCTCAAGAACCTTTGTTAATCCCCCAGATGTCTGCAAGCTTGTTTGCAGTAAGCTTTTGGAAAGCCACACTTTGCATGTGTGTTTGTGTGTATGCAGTTTGCCGCATGCATTACCGCGCCTCTCGAGCTCTGGTGCATTTGCTGGCTTGAGTTTTGACCTCACTCAGCAGCAGTAACGAGCATGAGACCCGGTGTGATGGGCGTCGCACAATCTCCATGCATTATTTAACTAATGGTCAGGTGGCAGATGCTTTAGTGCTCGTGCTGAGACCAATATCCCAGTGAGCAAAGACTGCCCTCTTCAATCACCTCATTTCTTCCTGAGTAAGATCAGTGATGTTCACAATGATTTTTTTGGGTATCCTCCCAGCAGTTAATGCAGCCTCCCAGAGGCTTATGTTTAAAAGCTTGAAGTCACCTACAATTTAATGGCTAATACACTGCACTCAGAGTACAGAAATAGCCATCGCATTTACATGATCAAAGCACCAAATTGGTCTACCCACACCAGGACAACAAAGCAAATCAGTACTTTTCATGGTTTCAGTTTGTTTCCATATGTTGGGTTAAATCATACATTTAATTTTATCTATATAAACATTAGATGATACAGGGACTCTTAGTTTTAACGTCTTACAATTGCTGACATTTTAAATAAAATCATTAGTAAATAATAGCTAATCGTACTCTTGCTTGACTTCGCACTGTTTTTGCCTTGCGGTACACCTCTGAGTGCTTAGCTGTGATTATGCCGGGCCTAATTTATCTGAAGCAACATGGGTTAGACGATAATTAAGGAAATGAGATATCAATCTATTCTCTTTCTCTTAAATAAAATCTTTTCTTCCGAATGTTCATACACTGAGCTGCGCGGCAGCAGCGTGCAGTGTCTGTTCATCTTTAGGCCAGCTGAGGCCCGAGCTTGGAGTCTATTGACACTAATTGCAGTCATTAGCTTGGCTTTTGGGGAGCAGCTCAGATGTTGTTTGGACATAAACGTTCATGGTGACACATTCTGTTGTGTTGTGTGGTATCATCCAAAGCTAACTGGAGCACCATAGAATGTTGGCTGGTGTAATTGGGAGATGTTAATTAGTCTATTGGAGGCTTGTACCCTCCTGTGTATTGCCTTTGTGCACTGCCCTTTCTGTGTACAAAGCCAACCTAATGCTTATGTCAGTGTAAATGTCTGATTGTGTGTGTGTGTGTACTTGTTTCACTGTATTTGTGGGGGTCCAGGATCCAAGAGCACACTCGTGGGGTCCAACTCCACAAGTTTAAACACTGGATTTTTTGGGTCAGGGTTTGGTTTACGTTTGGGTTTTGCATCTAGTTTTGATCGTAAGGCTAAGATCAACCATGGAGCTCTATAAAAATTGTTTTACAAAAACATATATGTGTGTTTGTTTTTGTGTAAGGAAGAGCAAACTCATAGGACAGGGGAGTGTGTGTGTGTGTGTGTATGCGTATCTGTTTGCATCTACGCACACGACACTCTGGGGGTCTAACGAGACAGTCATTTGTTTAAGGTAATCACCAACTACTTTATGCCACCCGCTTCCCTTGGCATAGGGACAAGCCCTTTTATAAAAAGGTTGTTTGAATCACATTAGGACAGCAGCACCCCCACCTCCCTGTCCCCTCACTCCCCCCATTCACATGCATCAATACCCGACTACTAATGCGCCAGCCAAGCATTAGTGATGCCATTCACTTGGGATGTACCAATGGTGCTGTCAGTCCTCGTTCTTTTTTGGCTCCCCGTGGTAGCTTCCACTAAAATATGTTCAGTGCTGAAAAGCGGCTGCTTTTTCATAACACTTAGCAAAAAGCCAAGTTCTTGGATTTTATGCACAAGCTGTCAAAAGATGCTTCACATGAATCGCTGCCACATGCAGGATACGAGGTGGCAAGATGGTAATGAAGCCAAATATTCCTGAATAGGCCTTTTTTTTTACAGCTTGTTTCCAAAGTGGAGTGTAAACAGTTTGTTTAATTTGATAGTGTTTTCCACGACATTGATTCATTTTGGACTTGGTGGTTGTTTTGATTGTGTGGCGTTTTTCTGTAAGTGTTAGCTGGAGAAGTAGTGCCATAAGACCAAATTTAATTTTAGATATAAAACAAACTGAAATGTTGCATGAAAAAGGACGTTTCCTAGATTTATAGCTTTACATTTAGTCTAAGATTTATTTTACGTTGCCTCTGAAGCACCATCAGTATCATCTGTTTGTCATATTCACTGTATTTATCAGGCGTTACAGCTGATAGACGATCAGCTGTAGGCATTTTATCTCTCTTAGTCTGGAATGATTATTCGAAGGACAAAACAAAATGCGTGAACTTGGCCTGAAGTGAAGTTGGGGCTTTTTTATTCCCCACTAACAAAAACAAACATCTTACATCAAAGGTGCACATTCATATTTCTGGCTTCAAGTTTCCCTTTTAGAAAACAGGTGTTTTGGGTTTTTTAGTTTTGTTTTTTGTAAAAATTAGCTAGAAATTGCACTTGAGGGAAGTGCTTTGCAAATTTAATCAATGGTTATTAATATTGTGTATGTATATCTACTGTCCCGCACAAGGGGACTTGTGTTGTCCTGATAGTCTTTGATTTTGATAGAATACATTTGAAAATATTTCAAAAAGCAGTTTATGATACACCAGGGAACACATACACAACATTGCAGAAATAACAAGCTTTATTATCAAAAAGTTAAACATAACAAGGCTATAGTATGATCTGTGACAAGATGTAGACAGGACGGTGAGTGTTTGAGAATATGCTGGGCTTTGTGAGCACTGCTCTGTGTGCATGTGTGTGAGAGAGAGATTTCTCTATTGAATACTATGGAAACTACACTACACAAACTCTGTAAATCTCTGCGCTATGCTTTCCTTAGTTTCCTTAGTTTGATCGCAATCTATTTCTCAAACAGTCAATTTTGGCATGGTAAATGGCAAGTTTGGCAACTTTTGAACTACAAGGTTTCTTCCTATAGCTGTTTGGAAAAGAAGTTTAACAAAGCAAGAACTTCTTATATTTGGGAGGTGTGAGTGGATACCCAAAAGTCACTAGAATCAAATGTCTGGCAGACACCAACCACTACTTATTATTTGGCTAATACCAACCTTGTGGTGAAACATTGTGGTTGTAGCCTGCTGTGGGGGTGCACTCAGCTATAGGGAAGACTAGACCAGTCAGGGAAGGTAGAATCAATGCAACCAATAACGGGAGGCCCTTTAAAAACACACGCTCCAGAGTGCACGTAATCTGAGACAGGCAAATGTTCACCTTTTAGCATGACAAAGAGGCAAAACATACAGTCCAGATGATGTCAGAGTGGACTCAGGAGAAGTCCCAGAAGGTCCTTGAAAGGCTCAGTCAAAGTCCTAAGTCAGACATGAAGATATCAGTTAACAAATGCAAATGTGAATAGCAGAAAGTGGCTAAACCCAGAACTGTAAAGCTGTTAAAGAAGTACTCGAAAAATCAGAGGCTGTAATTGGTGCCAAAGGGCTTTCTATAGAGTGCTGTTTTAAATGGTCCAATTACTCGGAAATAAAAAAAATCAGTTATTTATTTTTAGGGAACTTTTACTGAACTTTTATCTTTCTCTTTGTCTCATGAATTATGGACAAATAAAAATCTACTGCACAATAAACTGTGGAAAAACTGAAGTGGTTCTGAATTAGTTTTGAACCTTCAAATATTCTTTTTTTGGTTAAACACCGACTTCATTTATAAAATGCCATAAAATTGGTGTAAAATGCCCACCACAGTTTTAAAAGAATCTTAAAAGATCTTTTTATCGCAGCAGTCTAAAGATTTAAATATTTGATTTCCAAAGACAAGAAAAGTGACAAAGGGATTCTTGTTGACACTTATTTCACCGTGACAAACTGATTGTTCAAGTAATCATTTCTGCACTACAGTAATACAGCTTTAAAATTGGGATTGTCTCAAAATATTGATGCTCAGGGTAAATATATGCAAAACAAATTCAGAGATTAACTTGATGGCTAATTGTAGAAACTCCAATAGTGTGCATATTAATGTAGATTACACTGTTGTATAGAGCTGAGACATGACTAGACAGCGAAGAGCAAATGGATCTGCAACACCAATATTAAATGCACTAACTGAGCATGCTGTAAGACGCATAATAAACATGCTATTATGTAGTGGTGCACATTATCAGACAAGCTTTTCCCCCTGGTTTTCTGAAGCATGAAAACCAACTAAATGCTTTTTCATGTGGTATAGTGTGAAAATAAAGAACCATAAAAGAGGTATGAAAAAGACCTGATAATGACGAGACCTCCCAACTCAAGACCAGTCCTACTCAAAAAAAAAATGCATCTGAAGTCAGAGGGGAAGCTTGACGTCTGCAGGTGCAGGCATAAACATCCACATTCCACATTCTTGAAGATCCGCCAACAGGTAGAAGTTGTTTTCCAAATTTTGACATTGGTTTAACTTAGTAGATATTTGAGAGACTAAAAGTTCAATGAGTTTATGTCTCTTGTGAAAGTGGTAAGAAGGAAGAAGGTGATGCAATCCCAAAAGTAAACCGGAGGTGCTGAAGGAGTACATCTTGAGCAGGAAAAGATGATTAGAATTAAATAGATGATCACAGAGAAAGATGGAAAACAGAAAAAGTCATGGAAGTCTATTAAAAAATTTCAGATATTTACGGTTACTTCACTTTTTCTTGCCTATATCTACATAGAAGAAGGATCAGAGCAAAGATTATATAAAAATGTTCAATGCTTTTTCTAAATAAATTTAAAATACTGCTTTTTGCTGTATGATGAGCATCAGTTTGATCTTATTTTTCTCACTGTATATGAAAATGTGATGGAAAGTAAATGATCTGTTAGACGCTGAGTCAACTAGACTCATGAATTTATCTCATTACAAGGAAGTAATAAGGTAAAAGTTCTGAAAGAGTGCAGGTCAGCAAAACAGTTTCACTTTGTAATGAATCACAGATTAAAATTCAAACTTGGAAGGGCATACTTCCTTTAATTAACACAGAACATTACAAATTTTGACCATTTAAGCTTCTGAGGCTTTGCTGCTGGAAATTATTAAATAGAAAACAAGTTGCAATTTAAAGAGTGAAAAAGAAAGGGACATTATGTGACCAGAGGAGCATGTGGACCTTTCCTTTCTAATTGGAATGATTATTAATGCGGGAGGCCAAAAGACCAGCTGAGTCTTCCAATTGCCCTTGTGTTGTTTCCTCTGGGACCCCGACTGTCCCGTAGAGCTGAGGGCCAAATCAATGACTCTGATTTGGCCTGCAGCTGGGTCTTGTCTGCAAACATTATCTCCCCCACCACAGGGGATTCTGGCTGCCTTATTGAAATAGATGACTGCTCAAATTAACAGCTGTAAGGTGCACGAGAGAGGAAAGCCATGCATCTAAATGTGACATGACCACTAATAGCATTTGCTGTCATTCACCATTTGATGATGATCCATGATGTAAAGTTTTGCAGTTTGACCTGTTTTGATTAGCGCTGCCTTATCTCTTCATCCATTTATCACCATATACTTGACATTTATACATATATGTGTGTGATTTTATATATATGTATAAAATTGCACGAGTTGTTACTAAGCTTGTTTTGCTCAGACAAACACATCATGAGAAGACATAAAAAATGATTACTTTGCATAGGACAGATGCATTATAGAGTAAAAAAAATGAACTGATGGCTCACAATAGCAGGTTTATCATGATAACATGTTTTTGACAATATACTGTCCCAGGGGCAAAAAAAGATTAATTAATGTTTTAGTGCAAATGTGTGTCATTTTAAAAACATTTTGTGCTACTGATGTAATGATATTATAATAGCATAATAAAGCATGTACCCACTCTCAAAGAGCAATGAACTCTTGAGCCTTAAGATTATTCAGACATTGAAATTGGATTGTGGAAAAAAAATTCAAATGTCCTAATCCTTTATCGTGTGTGTGTGTGTGTGTGTGTGTGTGTGTGTGTGTGTGTGTGCTCTGTGAGCCCCACCCATGTTAAAACTCTAATAATAGAGTAAGCAAGAGAACAGCAGCAGTGCGATCAGAAATCCCAGCATATCTGAAAGAAGGGTCTG
>NW_005187450.1:2425085-2427863 GCF_000239375.1 Pundamilia nyererei
GCTTCAGACACCGTGCTGGATACTGACACCCTGTTGTTGCTCCTCTGTAGGCGTAACACTCATTAATATTTGTTGCAGGATGAGCCAAGAAGCTAAACTTGTAACAGGTCCAGTTTGCTAAGCTGTACATGCACTGAGCTCTCCAGACTGCTAAAGTTGTCACATGTAATTCCAACTGTTTAGACTCTTCAGGCGAACTGGGCCTATGAATCTCTTGTGGCTCGGCTTGCTCTTGATGCTATTGATCAGTAATGTGCTGCTAAAGGAGCAGAAGTGAATGAAAAAGTATTGGATTATAAGAGCACCCCTTTAGATATGCAGTTAGTGTCAGACTGCAATTGGACCACCTTTACAATGCTGGTTAACCACTATCATCCTTTAACTCTTTACACCTTGGAAGTGTACCTGGGATAATGCTTGTTTCTCTTTTCAAAACTGAGTAGTTTCTGCCTCCTTTCAGAATAAAATTATTTAACATTATCTTGGCCTATAAAGCTTACTCGGGCTAATGTTGGAAAAACCCTCAACCTTGCCAAATCAAATCTTTATTCATATATATCGCGGTTTCAAAACTCATAATTAAAGGTACAGAGGAGGTTATCAAATGTTGCTATAATGGGTAAAGAGTTAAGCAAGCAAACCGAAGCAAACAGAGGTCATCTAAGTAACTGTTATTGCATTTTTCATATTAATCTTAACAAGCAAACCTGCATACTGCAAATGATTAAAAGCATCTACAGGGTGGGCCACTTATATGGATACACCGTAATAACATGGGAATGGTTGGTGATATTAAAGTCCTGTTTGTGGCACATTAGTATATGTGAGGGGGCAAACTCCTCAAGATGGGTGGTGACCATGGTGGCCATTTAGAAGTCGGCCATCTTGGATACAACTTTTGATTTTTCAATAGGAAGAGGGCCATGTGACACATCAAACTTATTGGTAATGTCACAAGAAAAACAATGGTGTGCTTCAACGTAACTTTATTTTATTTATGCTTCTTTGCTTTCTGTCAGTATTGAAGATCTAATCCACGATGGCAGTCTTTGTTGATGTTGCCAATCGCAATTTGCTGAATGTACTTGGTTCCTAAGGTAATGTTGAAAATTGCTCTTTGATTGCGAGGGAAGAACAGATCACTGATATACAACAAATCGAATATGTAGTTAGAGAAAGGTTTGGGTTTCGGTAAAACAAAATTTTTAATGTTCCTGGAATAACCAGAAAATTTAAAGTAAATTTGCTGTGGAACATACAGTTTCATGACAAAACCCCCAAAACAGTTTCCATTCACAGAAGGGCAATAATGTATAATCCTCAGGCTCTGAAAGTCAAGAAGTCGATGAAGGAAAATTCCTGCTTTGGAAAAGTCATTTTTTAAATAATGACCGCCTAATCCTGTCTTTTGACATTTGTTTCTTTACCCGTGATACCTTTCTGTTTTTAAAAAAGGTTAAGCATATTCACCTTTCACTTCTCCTCTGCCAGGTCAAACGTAATACCTGAAGGTATTAAAAGAAGTACTAAGTCACTGTCTTCAGCTTTTATCTTACCTGTCATATAGTACGTGATAGGAAAAGATTCACTTTCACTTCCTTTTTAAAGAAAAGGAGGCTTTTGAGTGACTTTTTTCTGCCTTTTGCTTCTCCAACCCCCACCTCTATCCCTGAGGGATTTCTGTCCAATAGAAATGTGCTTTTTATTCTCTTCTTCCTCCTCTCCAAATGTCAACTCAAGGCATTTCTTTCTGCGTTTGCTGTCGTGTTTTCTGAATTCCCTTAATTAAAATTCCTGTTTGTGTAATTGTGTCTTACACACTTCAGCTTGTTTTTAGACAAATGTAAGAATGTATTTTGTCTTATGTGTAGGCAGCATAAGTGAACTACATTTCCTTATCCTCTTGTATGCGTTGCAACATTCTCATTAGTATATCTGCACAAGCTCATGCTATATTCTCATCTGTAGCGTGGCAACAAAATCTCACAATTTGGAGTCATGCCTTTTCTTATCAACTCTCTCTCTGTCTCCCAATTTGTTCCCAAGTGGCTCTGTCTGCACTGCCGAAAGTGGACCTTATTCCCAACTTTGCAATTTGTGGCAGGAGCTCAGGAGATGACAGGATTGTTCCAGGTCACACATGGAGCTTTAACCTCTACTCCTCTTTGCCTCTTATCCTGAAAATGGCACACTCGCTTGACTTTACCTCAGAGCCTTAGCCTTTAGTCACGCTCTGATAAGTGATTGACTAAAATGGCAGGCTGTCACAACAAAGGTGGGCATTAAACTCACTGACTCCAGATATCCTGGTTACCTGCGATGCTTGACGGCAAAATCAATTCAGCCTTAAATCTAGTACTTTGAATGTCGAGTGAATTACTCTGTTATGGTTTAAAAAAAGAAAAGGCACATATTTGTCTTCTGTTCTTTGGATATTAACGTGTTCGTTTAGATTGAGAGAGTATGCTTACTCTGAATTTGATAGCAGCAGCCTGTCTCAAAGCTGCGCAGCCTCCCCCTTTTCATTTAAGAACTGTCCGCTCCCTCTCTTCTCTCTAGTCCGGAGGATATGGTGTCCATTTTTTCCCAAAACAATTTCAAATTTTGTCAGTTTGTCTGAGCAGTTTTTCACTTTCCCTTTTTTAAACCCAGTCATGCAACTGACCTATTGCCAGTTAACCTAAATGAGATCCATTATATTCTTTGCCCATATTTTTCTTAAACATCTGATATGTTTTTTGTGTATTATTGTCAGTAAGATACGTGTTTGAGAGATTT
>NW_005187450.1:2428119-2454951 GCF_000239375.1 Pundamilia nyererei
GAGTTTATGAGTTTTCCACTTTTGTTATCTGAGTGAAATATCTTGACAGCTTTTAGATGTGTACACTGTCAGTCATCAATATTAAACCACTTACAAGGGAAGTTAATAATATTGATCATTGTGTGGGAAGCCCTTGGGTTCTTGTGTCTTTTACTTTGGCATCTGCCACCCCCCTGCCCTATGGCACGAGGCTCTCCCTAACAGTAGTGGGCTCTGTTCGTGAGACGGTGAACACAACCACACCATGAGAAAACTGCAGAGAATAGCTCAAGAAATTCGACATCGAGCCAAATGCATTAACATGGCCTCCAAACTCCCCAGATCCCAAGCCAATCTAGCCCAATCCACACAGGTCCTGTTTGCAACCCACAGGACAGAACCCCAAGTAACCATTTATAACATCCTGGTGATGGATTCCACAGGTTCTGGCCCAAAAATTGAAAGCTGTTTTGGCAGCACAATGGGGACCCGGGCAGTATTTTAATGTTGTCGCTGATTGTTTGTAATCCCCTGATGTGTATACTTTACTTACTTACTAAAACTTAACTTACTTAATAAAATAAAACACTGTTAAAGTCACTTACACATGTTAAAATTATAGATGAAGATGGTGAATATAGTAAATATTTCACAGGCTAAAAATCAGCCTATTACTAAGCATGATAGCATGCTGACATTAGCATTAAATCACAGCACTACTGTGCCAAATACAGCCTCACTGAGCTTGTATGGCTTTAGAATATTAATCTTGTTTGTGTGTACGTGACAAATGTTCAGCCTTTTGTCCTTATTCCAGAGCAAAGTGTCCTTTTACCCTCATCAGTACTCTGAATGTCTTCAAAGAACTCTACCAAATACCAAATCTCCCAATTACAAGCAAAGTAGAAGCATGAAAAGAGTGAAGGCTTTCAATAATCAAAAGTGTAATATTACGGTTTTTAAAGTTTTATTTGGTAAAAGCGGTAATCAGAGGTCTTAATGCTCAGGATTGAGCCCTTTGGTCGACATTTATTAGTTGTGTATGCAATTTTTATTAAACAAATTCTTTGTTAACTTTGAGATTTTACTGCCTGAGACAACAAGAGATATCTCGATTGTGATTTTGGAACTTGAGGCTTAAAGAATTAGACCCTTATTCCCTCTCATGCTATCCCTTTAAAGTCTACATACAGGATATTGAGCTGAGAAACAGAGCTTTATTCAGCAAATCATCTACCCACCTATCTGCTTCTCCCTGCTCTTCTTAGAAGTTGTCAGCTGGCATGAACAAAATTAGAGTCTATACACAACGCATCAGATTGCGTTTTGACAGACTCAGCCAGGTTTTCATTTTAAGCATTCACAAAAGAAGTAATCTGTCAAGCACCGAGATAACAAAGCTCAGGAGCCTCGAAGTCGATTTTGTCTGTAAATCTCACCACATGCTACACTTAATTCAGCGTCAGGGTGCTTAGATCGCATCTGATGATTGATCTGGTGTTTGTATTATTGAAATAGTTGATAGAAGGATCATCAAGTGGCGCAGGATTGTGACAGTGCAGATCACCGATTTAAGCGTCGTTATGCACACTGTCATCCTTCGGCGGTGCAGCTGTGGAAATAGTCTGCTGAGGTTTTTCATTAGGCTTCCTTTATTTGATTTGAGCCAGTTGCAGTTTATAGCTTTTGGAGAAAGAGGTGAGAAGAGAAGCCATCATTCTCTAAATCATATGATCACCTGTCTGACAAGAACATCCACCAGCCTGATGAGAAGAGTCTATTGATGTTTAGATTTAGAACATGAAATGAGACACAAGTTAGTTGGTGAAATGAATTTAAAAAAAAAGAGAGGGAGAAAAGAGATGCTTATTGCAAACAGAAGCTATTTATAGGCTCAGTACAACCTCAGCACATTGACATTTCCACTGCTACAGTATGCGTGATGCATATTGCATTTCTGAGTCTCTTTTGTCATTTGTTTTATGGATTTTCAAAAACAGACCCACACAAAAAAAGAACACTTTTACTATTCTGAAATGTCTCAGATGTTTCTGCTTTTCAAATATGACAGTAGAAGTGTATTATCTGAGGTGTGGACAGCTGGAAGAGCTAAATTTGTGTTGTTTTTGTTGGTGTTTGACAGACCAGAGCTAAATAATCCTGTGATCAGTAGATAAACATTACTTTTAGACACTGCCTGTCCTACATGAGAGGATATAATGTCAAAAAAGATTTATGTATTGTAAGCATAAGCATGGAGGGAACTATTTTATTTAAATGTGCTGTTTTGAATTGAAATAGAATATTTTAGATTTACCTGGATAACCTTTTATGTCCCAAATGAGCTGTAATCAGCATGTTTTGAACTGTTTTATTTGTAGTTAATCATTGTATGTATTTTTTTTTATTTTGGCTGAACTACCTCCGTGCTTTTTTGTAATAATTAATATAACCAAGGTGCTGAAAAAAATTAAAGTTAATGCCCTCTAAAATACTACTTTGTGGAATGTAAATGTTGAACTGTGTAAGTTTATTCCCATGAGAAACGTTTATGTACAGCAGGAAAGTAACATGATATCTTTAATGAAAAGCTTGGGGTATTCGTTTTTTGTATGAAGGTGAGAAGCGGTTAAAAAAAAAAAAAGAGGCAAAAATGGTTTACGTCTGCTCTGAATCACCTATCGAATTGCTATCAAAGCTCTTTATTAATTCACAACTGTAAAGTGAAAGCGTATCAGTTTTCCCTTAGACTGACTGCTTGGGAGGCGGGTGGCCTGCACTGGTACCTCGTGCCAACAGAAACAGATGAACATGCAGGGGGAGGTTGAAGGGACAGAGAATGACAGCTTCTCCGCTGTCGAGGTAAACTGGCAGAAAACAAACACTCACACAAGAAACCTTTGTCTGCCACAATATGCTGACTTGGTGGATGAGTATCCTTGAAGTGAAGGAGAGCCCAGAGAGACATCCAGAGACAGAGTAAAAGAGTGATAGATCTGAGAGGTAAGAAAGGCAAAGTGGCACCGTATCGGAGACTACGACAAACCTGAAAAGAGTGTGTTTGTGGGGCAGGCTTGCCTCAGGGCCCGCAAACCTACAGCAGAGGGATTAATGATGCCGGGTCGGGCCCTAAGCTTGTTTACAAAGACACACACAGCTGTTTTATTACTTCTGGTTCCCTTTGCCATCCTGGCGTGCCTAAACACTGCAGTACTTAACATGCAACAAGAAAGATGCACTCAAAGACAGATGGCTTTTAAAATGTCAAACTTTAAGTAAGATTACATTAAGAATTCACCTTTGGAACAGGTTAACAGTCTTTCGCTCAGAGATTATAAATGAGCAAATAAATAAAAAATGGGAGGAAAGATGGCCTGTTGGGAGATGAGGGGTGGGGTCTCCTGTGGCTCTTGAGGCAAACTGCCTCTGCATTCCATACTGCGAACTTATTTGCTCGACACATTTGGGGCTACCAACTAGGACACAGGTGTACTGCATGTAGAGAACAGGCTTGTGTTACTAAATGCACACCACAGAGCCTGGGTTTACCCAGAGGGTGATGTGCTCTGTGTGTAACCTTGACCACACATGTCCTGCTCAGAAATTTGAGGCTGTAGGGAGGGGGATGCCTTGTTTCTTTGTGAAAATGTGTTATTAAAACAGACACACTGCACCACATAGTGTGTATTAATGACACTGACCCGAGCTGCTTGAGTATCCGTTACAAGAAACTGTTTTTAGCTAAGAGGGCCTACTTTATTTAGCCGAGACACTACCATTGGTGACCTGTGACCGGACCGCCGGATTGACTGCCCCACTACGCTATTTCAAATATAGGACACAGATCAGATTTGCTCACTCAGCTCCGCGATGCCATGTTTCTGTCTCCTCGGGCAGTTATTGGTTGTGTTGGTTTTATTTTGTGTTTTTTCCCCCTGTTTGTTTTTCCATGCTTCCCGTTCTCCCTATGTCCTGCAAACATCTTTAATACAGACATATTCCAGCCACAATAAAATGTGCAAAGTTTTCCAGTTGAGTCATTGTAGTTAGACGTATGCACCTTTTTAGATTTCATTGTGTCTTAGATTACATTTTAATGGATATGAATAATCATTTCACTCATTAAACTACACTCAGTAACTCAGAAAGACAAGGTGACATAAGATGATATAACATTGCGGATTGGAGGTGAAACTCGGGAGCAGCAAGGAAGATATTTACTGGGGCAAGGATAATACAGTAAAACACAGGGGGGGGGATAACCTGCTCTAACCTGCACAAATTTTGACATTGTCATGACAGTTTATTTTAGGCCCCAGACACATAGGCCTAGAGAATGGTCGGTGACTACCTGGCAACCTCAAGGTGGTTGTTAGAGGAAAAAAATGTGTACTTTGATGAGTGTTTATTGGAATTTATTGGCTATTTCTGGGTGAAATCATTTGCAAAGAGGGCGCTGGATCAAAAATGCCCCTGTGTTGCTTTGGTTCCATTCAGATTGCTTTGATACAACAAACTCTTTAAGGACAAGTCAACATCTTCCAAACAACCTACAGGTGACCACAATGACCTGTTAATTTCAAAGAAACTGCAAGGAGCTTTTCAGTGCAACACTGAACTCTGACCAGTTTCATTCTAGCAACAGAAAGCAACCTTCAGCAATAATTTGCCAACAAGCTGCAGAATATCCACTTTTCCCTACAGACCGGTGAATACCAGGGTAATGATACTGACTGGTATCTTGGCTTACATAAATGGGCATTAGACAGGCTGCCAGCAACATCCAGAAACTCATCAGAAAATATTCATTTTTCGCCCAAATGTCCGGTGGTTGCCAGATGGTCAGGAACCTGTCTCTAGGCCTGTGTGATTGGGGCCTTACTGAGTCAAAGAACAAGATGTGTAATGTTGTAAATTAATTACGTTTTGGTCACTTTCAACTCTTCATTTCTTTGATTTTCAACAGATTGTTTCAGTGGTGGGGATCTCTCATTCTGGTCTTCCCCGTATACTGAGTTCTGTGTCACAAGTTGCAGAATATGTCACATAATATCTGCAGACAGCTGAGATTTTTTTCTTTCTGTGAAGCTGCTTCTATGTCAGTTATCAGCTGTGCCCTGCCAAATAATTGACAAGGTAAGACACTAGCTTGACAATAATAGCTGCAGAATAGCATGGAGACATATGGAGAAATAGAGCAACTTGGCAGGGTCAAAAGCCAGACTGTGCCAAGGTTCAAAGAGCAGCAGCCCCTGCATATCAATCTTCTGCTGTTGTTGGCAGTGTTTACTCAGAACAGCCCATCTTGTCAGTGGCAGGCAGACAGAAATGTCAACACCCAGTAACCGCAGCACTTAGAAACTCCCTCCACTTCTTTGCCTAGTAACACATTGCTGTGACAGCTTACATCACCAAGCTTGCTCTCATAGTCGACTACTGGAAGCTTCTCATTGGCTATCTCTAAACGGGAAACGGAAAAAACGTAGAATACGAAGGATTACGACAGGAAATGCTGGAACAGTCTCCCGCTGAAAGCAATTAAGCTAATTTTTTGATATTGTTTTGTCAGTGGGAAACAGACATGAATTCGTGTAAGTTAAGGACGTTATTGCCTGAAGTTATGTTTAGAAGAAGAAAGGGGAAAAAAATTCTTCTTCAAGTTTTGACTTAGATGTGAGGGTAGATGTACACTTCATCCCTGTGCAGGCATGAATCTAACTGTGGTCATTTGTAAAAGACACCTCTCATTACCTGATGCCAGGTCTCTCTTGGAAATGAGATTTTTAATCTCAATGAGATTTTTTACCTGGATAAATAAAGGATTAATAATAAAAAAAAAATTGATTAATTCTCAACTCATAAGACAATGTGAAATTTGTATCAAGGCTACGACTGGAAGTTAGCTTTGTGTCATTTATTACATTAGGACAATAGAGAGCATAATTATCCTTCAAAGATTAACAAAACCACTTAATTTGCTTTTAATTATGAATATATTACATCTGCCATCACAACAAAAGGGTGAAAATATTATTGTAGCAGTTAACATGATCATTACCCAAACAACTGTGTTATGGTTAATATTACAGAATGACTTTAATTTGTACCACCCCGCCCTCTTTCTGAGCCCCCTGATGATACGAATGGTTAAAATGTTACTGTATGAAGCAATTTAATAATCTTATACTGCTTATACGGAGACTCAGACTATACAGAGACTCACCAATGCCATAAGGCACAAAATGTGCACCTGGAGCAATATGGTTACATTGTGTTTGGATTTCAGTGTGTGCAGTTCAGATGTGCTGTGGAATAGCTGTTACAGACATTGAGATGCATGAAAAGCCAAATTAAAAATGCTAGATTTCAGTGACACCGTGTTTGCGAACACAAGTGTAAGCATGTTCCATACACCAGCATGTGGTACACGTTCATTAGTCACTTCCGTTACGATGTTCCCAGCTGCTGTGGAACAAGACATGTTGCACCACGAGTAAATTTCTGAGCATTGTTAGTAACTTGGAGCTTGGCTTGGAGGTATAGTCTTGGTGTTTGCGTGTGCTCTATTGTTACTTAGAATTAAATTGTAACCTGTGATTGTCTGTCTGCTCAATATAATTTCCAATATTAACTGTCAGCTTGTGGCCACATAATTTTACAGAAACAACAAACTTCCCCGAAAGGGTTTCTTCATTTTCTCCTACTCACTCTGCTATATTTGTGAAATAGAAATTGTCACAAGATTTTAATTTTGAGTTCAAATTTGCATCTTTTTTACCACGACAGCAGCATTTTTTTTAAGAAAAGGAACCTTAAGAACCTTTTTTAGTTTGCTCCTCCTACAGTTTTGAGATTGTACTGCATCCAATAAAGGGTGTAAATCATATCATCTCAATGTGAGCCAATAAGGTAGTCATGTCAATGTTCAAAGAAAAGCAGAATTTTTCAGTAAATTTGAAAAATACATTTACAGCTTTTTGGCTAACAGGAACTTTATTGCATATTAATTAAAACTGAACATCAATATTTAAAAAAATAGACATATCAGCCTGTCTTAAATCCACTGAATGTTAATAATAAAAAAAAAGATTTACACCCTGCCCCATTTCAGTTCACGACTCCATGTACTCAGTTTTTGTAGTAACAAATAGAAGTGTTTGTACTGCAATCATGTGGTAAACCCTTTTGGTTGTGTAGACTTTTAGCCTTCACAAACTCTTTTAAATTGGTGATGTCACTGTCAGAGGAAAACATTTGCTTTGTAAAATTTGACATGAATGACTGTTAGCAGATGTGTGAATAAGAAGCGTGCAGGATTAGGTTGAGAATGTCCTCTAGTAATTTTGATATACTTAAAGGGCATGAGATCTCATTTCTAAATGTGTCGAATGCACAAAAAGAAGCGTGAAAGAGGCGTAGGAACATTTTTGAGACAAAGGAAACCAGTGCCATAGATGGCGAGGTAGTGAATTGAAGCCAGAGTGTAAACATAAATTCTAGAGATCACAACTGCCCAACTCACACATTTCATTTCACCTCACATTATTTGTGCCAGTGAGTCATGACTCTATAGTTATAAGCCAAATTAAATCTCAAAGTAAATTCCGCTCACCGTCTATCCATTGCGTTCCTAAACCTGGGAGCACAGAAGAGATGGCTGCTCTGTATGCTTCCAATATTAACCTCCTAGGACCTGGCATCCACATATGTGGACATCACATTTTGGGGTATTTAGACCAAAATACTTAATTTTGCTCTGCAAGGGCCTGATATCCACTTACAAGGACATTATACTGCTACTGTTCTATCAAAATTTTTAAGCGAATATCAGATGTGGCTCTTATTTTTCTTAAAAACAAAAATAAGGTAAAAAAAAAAAAATCTGGTAATTCTTTGTTTTTACATTCATCGGGCACCAATATGCCCAAATATCAAAGAGAAATTAAAAATGCATGCCGTGGAAGAGTTCGGGTCTTAGGAGGCTAAGGGTCAGTTCAGCTGCTGAAGTGCAAGATGATGCTATGATGTTGAAGGTGCCAAGATTCAGGAAAGTATCTAGCTTTTCCCCAATATTAAGCAAATGGTTTTGACCTCATGTTAAAATCATAATCATATTTATAATCAACTATTCAGGCATTCAGCTGCAGAACAGAGCAATTTTTTCAACAGCATCTTGTATTTTTTTGCATAAAAACAAGATAAATGTTAACTTAGATTTAGATTCTGTATGTCAAATCTACATTTACTGTAACGGTTTCACCACCAGCACGTATTGATCACGTGAATTTACAGTCTTGATGCTCTGCCAGAATTATTATCTTTCTATATGTGCTCATAATAATCTAGACCCAATTTATTATAAAAAATAAATAAATAAATAAATGCATTCAGCAGTATTTCGTTTCTAAATGGTATCTGAGGGTTATCAGTTTATCACGATCCTTTGGGAAAGTTACGGATCATCTCCTGCGGTATTTGCCGCGAACATATAAATACCACGGTGCCACTCGTGCGTAATGCTGCAGGATAGCTGCTGCATTGTCAGTAGAAGAGGAGCGCATGATTGGACGTGTCCTTGATCAGCAGCCTCATTTCTATGCACCAACATCCTTTAGGTGCTTTGTATTGAGCGTTTATGGTTAGGAGATTGGCTTCAAAGCTTCTCCACATGTACACATTGAGAGGTAGAGTGTCATTTAGAAAGGGCCGTGCAATGCTCCCTTTGTGGTAGAGGCGTGCTATTTTTGGCTCTTCTGTTCACCTGTGATTTAATACGGATCCTACGCACTCTTTTAAAAATGAGACCGCTGAGCTGTACAGCCAATTTCAGCTATTACATAAACGGTACATGTATAATAGAGTTCGGTATATTTTGCATATATTTCTCCCTCTGGGTATTTATACTGCGTCATTCTTAGCACAGGGCAATGTTTAAGGGTTATATGGGGACACTAGATGTTCCAGAGTTTAGGGTTAATGCCCAGTCTTGTTGTACATTCGTCCTGCTGAAAGGAAAAGTTTTACAGCCACTGAGTTTTCCACTCTGTTCTCTCATGGCACATTGACTAATGTGACCACTTCAGCGCCAACCCCCAACCAATATGTCTCTTAGGAGCTTGTTAGCCACCGACCTGCACTGACCTAGACACCCTCGCCTTTTCCCTGAAAGCTGAAAAAGTTAGCAACTTTCTCTCTCCCTCTCTCTTTTCCTTAAACTGCGTTTTCTAGGTGGAAGACAACAATCCATGTGAAGGAAACCGTTCTTTCACACACATGCATTATATTGGACAAATAGAGAACTTGATATCCATGATGTATATAAACAGCCGGCATTTATTTCTAGTTACTGAAAAAATTAAAATATGTCTTTACTTATTCTCCGAGCAGCAATTATTTTTAGTCATGTAGCTCAAAATACAGATATGTCAGCAGATGCAGAAAATATAACATTTTAGCAAAAGGGGTAGGCACGCTGTATCCACCATAGCTCAGAACGCTGCTTAAGCTTAGATGCTGATTTGTGCTGACTGTTGCTCGTCCTAGCCCACTACCCCCCGCAGAGATTTTCACAGAGCGACCTCACCACTCACTTTTTCCTCATTAGCAGATCGATAAATCTCTGAAACACACCTGAATGGTTTTCTACCCCAGTGCTGCTGTTGAGTGCTTTGGTGGAGTGATGAAAAGGCTTTATAAAACCTAATAGCTGTCACGCAAGCATCTGGAGATGCCGCAAGGTTATGGCCAAACTTAAAGAGGCTTTCGGGTCATTATTTGCGTGTATATTAAAGCGAGCTAGAAGCCCTCAATGAGGCAGCCGAGTTACTGACTGTTTAAATCCAACCGGACAGTTTCCATATCCATGGGCCAAATCATTCCTAATGGTCTTTTTAATGGTTTTCACATCAAGTCAGTCCACACACATAATCATTTATAGCATGGCTAGTGAGAGATGACCTATGAGACACACTGACCTTCTGAGTCTGTGTATTTGGGGGGAGTTAATGGAATTTGAGGATTTATCCTTTTCTGGCAAAACTGAATATTTGGCGCACGAGCAGCACTCAGTGAATCTATGTAAAATGAATTTAAAGAAGATAAGAGACGAGATAAGATAAAAATGCTAAGAAAAATAATAGAATCAATTAAGATAATCCAAAAAATAAATTATAAATATGGCAGGTGTGACTCTATTTTTCATGGTATGCCTGTTTTGATGTCTTTTTCTTTTACCTGGGTAAATATGATAAGCACTCTTGTGCTTTCCTGCTTTCCCCACTCACATACCCACTGCTACTTTGTGCCTGGGAGTTGTCCAGCGTTTCCTCAACTAGCTGCAGTTGTTGAACCTCTACTGGAGCGGCGGGAGGTTAAGTGGCTTGTTGAATACCACCTAAGTTGTAGCTGTTGATGGAGGAGGAACCTTTCCCACCCACATTTCCTAAACATGGTACCCAGATCCCCGTCATCCGCTCTCTTCTACTCCCGTGTGGGCCTGCTGGCAATTTCACTCTTTTTCAAGGGCATTTCATTTCACTGCATAAAATCTGGCATTTGAGCGAGGTCAGAGACATGTTCCTGTATCTGTCGGTGTTGCTCTTTTTTCCCTTTTCATTTAAATGTTGCAGCTGGGTAGTATGTTACTTTACCCAACTTAACAAATGAGCAAATGCTTAGATATTCTTCAAATCACATAAGTATTTTTTAATAAAAAAAAACATGTTTGTTGGCACGTACTGTTTAGCTTGCCTTCAAAAGACCAACGAAATTCTGCTATAGAGCTTTGACTGCGATAACGTGTAGGCTGCACTGTTTTTACACACAAGCTGTATGAAAAATGTATTGCCTAGCTGGCGAAAGACTGAGCAGAGCAGTTTGTTCCATTATCCATATCTCATGTCCGCCACAACTCAGGATCATCATTTAGTATTCATGATGCCGAATTTCCCCCAGTTGATGACTGAAGCCGCTGAGTTGTGAAAGATTTAGCTTAATGTGTAACATCCCACCAAAGTTTTATGTCCGACACTTGGTTGGCCTTGAAGTGGGGGTAAGCGCTGCTTTTCTAGCAATTTGTTTTGCGGAGAGAGATATTGAATAAGTAGTGTAGCACTGGGCGCCGTCATGCTCTGTGGGCTCCGTGGAACATTGGCAACCTGTTTGATTTGTTGTATCTGCGCTGCTTGCTCTCTCTGGGGGTGGAGTGTGCTTCTTTCCTTCTGTGACCAATTTGATGTGCATCTCGGCACAGGTTCTATCTATGTACCCAAGGTAGATCTTTTAGCTAACAGTTCCAAATAGATTTGGATTGGATTTGAGCTGTGCCATGTCTGTGTAGTGCAGAGCGTTTTAGTGCTAGAATTTTACAGCATATATCACTTTAACCTCATTATATAAAATAAAGAAAGAAACAAACTTAAACCTGTTTTTTTAAATATTATTTATATGAATAATAATGATATTATAGCTGCAGGAGTCTAAGCAGGTTCAAAGGAATGAAGAATGATGATTATTTATCAGGAATTGTCAGAGAGAAGTTGGAACAAAGGTAGATATGAGCTAATAGACCGTCTGAGAGAACGTATTATTTCCTACAAACGGACTTTTCAGTGTCTACTTGGCCGTAAGCTTAATGCTGTGTATGTTGCGCATCATTTACAAAAACATGAGTAGAGTAAACTGTGGCGCCAGCACAAAGGATTACTCTTACCACAGCCAGTTTACATCGTGCACCATTATTTCAACACTGGATCAACTTTAAATTTTTATTATTTTTTCAAGGACTTGCCACGATAAACTGTTGACAACCAAGCACTAAAACAATAACCCCAATAACTAAATATTTGTTATTTATTTAAAAAATATATACATAAAAGAAGAAAGTTAAATTAATCATTTTAAACATTTCAATTGGTCTACTGTGATTTATGCTGTGTGAAATTGTTTAATTGATTTTATCCATTCAGCATGATTCCAAGTCAGGTAAATGACTTTTCTTCTTCTTCTTCTTCTTTTACTATTTACCAATAAACAGACACACATTGGGACAGAAGGTAAAAGAGAGATCTCTGTGACATGTCATTGATTCTGTTTTATGACAGCACAGCGAGGCATCTGAGAAAGAAATGTTCCATACTTTTTTAGTCTGTTAAGCTGCCACAGACACCTCGGTTTCATTCAGCTATCAGATGAACAGAAGCATGGGTAGTTTAAGGTGTTTTTACTGTTTGTGTCCCACTCATTAAGCCAGTCGCTCATCACCAAAGGAAACCACATGCAGTATGAACACAGATCATCACTCTGTTGCACAGCAGTTCTCAGGTGAGCAGACTAGTTTGAAATAACACCTTAAAATACACATTCAGTAAGGTAATACTACTGGAATCAAAATATAGGGCAAAAACATAAAGAAATCACACACACACACACACACACACACACACACACACACACACCTCTTGTTCTATCTTTCTTGGTTTTCATCCATTACTTGTCAGTTTTGGCACGTTGTCTTGCAATTAGGAACATTTGTAACTGCTTCCGGGCAATGCTGTTGCACATTTATCACACTACACATGTGCCAGACACATCAGTGCATGCACGCGCGCGCGCACACACACACACACACACACACACACACACACACACACACACACACACATGCTCAGGCACAATAATCCATCAGTGAGCACACTCTTGTGTTGCCTTCAACAGCTTTAATTGGCAAGAAAAAAATCCAATTCACAAGTGCAATCCAGCAATGTGAATATTGACAAAATGCATCACTCAAAGCAAAGATGCATTTACCCAAACTTCACATGGTCATTTTTCATTGTGAGCCACGCCTTTTGGGGGTTTGTAGCTGTTAGGCCGTAGATTTTACTTGTAGATTTTGTCTCTCTTTGTGCATCTCTATGCATGTTTGTTTCAAATCAAGTGAAGAAAACCTGATAAAGAAGTCTCACCAGACTGCTTCCACAGCTGCACTGCCAAAGGATGGCGCTGTGTATAACAGCGGTTAAATCACTGCTATACACTGACACGGTCCTGTGCCAGTGTGTGTGTGTGTGTCACTTGAGCGAAATGTGGCCCTGGAGCTAAAGCAGGAGCAGGAGTTTTTGGCAGCTATTTGAGTCTCCCTTTCTGACATGATATCACATTTTTACTACATATTTTCAGGGAGAAAAATATTGAGTCAAATTCACCTCTGCATCGTTTCGTTCATAAAAATCTTTTAACATTGAGGCATTTTGAATTGGCCATGTGCAGCGTGGTGATTTGAACAACTAGCAAAAGTGAGAGTTAATACAGTTACCAGCATGTGGGGGTTTTTTTATTATTGTTTGTTGGTTTGCTTTAAATGTTTGGCTTCTTTTATTCTTTCTGTTTTGGATTATGAGCTGATACCTCACTAAGGCAATTTGTGGAGATGGTAACTTAACTAGTCTGTCTGTGACGTCTCACCTTTAAGGATTGAGTATATAGTACATATAGTACAATAATGATAAGCTATATACCCAGTACACTAAAATAACAGTTTTAGAAAAGCATTAACTCACTTAAATTAACAATAAGCGAAGCTACAATTTGCATTAACAGAATTTCTAAATAACTAATATCCATGTAATGTGCATGAACTTTCAGAGCCACTGCACAGGAGTCAGCGTCTTTAATATGGCATCAAATCTTTCTGCCACATCACACTGGCTTGTTTTTCTAAGACTACACAGCATTTTCATCGCAGTCTAAAAAACATTCACCGAGCTGTTAAAACAGAGCATCTAAGGACATCAGCACCAGGTTGCTTTTACAAAGTGGACCTTGGAATATACTTCATTAAATCAAAAACTGTTGCATATTAAAACCTTGTTAGCTAGAGCCCGTCATGCAATAGGATCACAGCAGCCTCCGCATCTGACAACAGGCTGACTTTCAGGACCATAAGTAGTGAGTAGTTTTTACATTAATAAATGATCACATACATACCCATTACTCATCCATCATCACTTCATGTTGATCACACAAGCTGCACACGAGTTTTGTGTCTGTGTCTGTCACAGCTACGATGCGATTATAAAGGTGAAAATAATTCCAGCTGCAATATCACAGCTGGTTGTAAAAGAGAAAATAGAATTCAAACTAACTGTTTATTTAATTGTGATGGTGAAAATAAAATGTATGAGATGTAATTTCAATTTTAGACATGATGATAATCTAAACCACTTAATTTGAGTGATGTGGATTTAAAAACTGAATTGTGGAAACTAATGCTAAATCAGCATTCGGCTCAACTTTGCCTCAGTTTAGTGGCTTTTTATGTAACAATGTGCATAGTTTCTTCAAATGCTGCAATCAGTTCAGCGATTAAGGACAGTTAATAACACTATGTTGAATACAGATGTGGTTGTCAGTAGCAACAGTTTCGGGGCATAAAAGATTCTCCGGGGTTCACAAATTCAGCGTTCGTGCACACCACAAGGAGCAGGTAACTATGAACACTGAACAAATGACTCACACAGTACGGAATTCATCAGATGGCCAGTATTTCTGATCTTGAGTTTCTTTCTCTCGCCTGGATGTGAGTTGTCATCACTTTAATATTGCCCTTTGATACCTGCGCTTGTTCGTGCTTGTGTTATGGAAGAAGGGGAGGGAAGGCTAGTGCATGGCCTCGTCCCAAGTTGAATCAAAGTATATTTTCCTCATTATTTTATCGCACATTTTAATGAGTCGTTTATAGAGTTCGATTGAGATGATGGCAGAAATGAGAGGGAGCATTCAGGGAGCATAAGGAGAAAGTGGATGAGGGCAGGAATGTGCAAAAAAAAAAAAGGTTGGAAAGACGGATGAAGGGTGCCTTTCATTAGGCTAATGTTTCTATGCTCTTTCTTCACTGTTCCTCACGTCTCAACTCCTCCCAGCGAGGACGTGAGAGAGAGATGAGAGGGAAAAAAATGCAGACGCAGGAGCAAAAGCTTCCGATGAATGATATCTTCCCTCTGTAATGTCATTCTTGAATGATGTCAGTTAGTTGTGACATACTGCTCCCATTTATCCTTATGCGTGACACTTTAAAACTACTAGAGCTACTAGAATAAACTGTGTTAAGTGCATGTAGACAAGGGTCATGTGTGGATGCGTTATATTTATCCATCACAGTGCATAGGATAACACCTTTGTTTGCTTGGTTTTACCTACTCCAGAAGCCCCCTCTCTCCTCACTCCTCCATGCGTGATTAAGGGATTGGAAGATCCTTCATGATAGCGGAGGGGATGAGATTTCCGGGTCACGGCAGCAGATCGGACATGAGGCAGCATAAGTTAGCATAATGAAAAGCACTGAGGGAGATCAGGAATGAGGGGAAAGCTGGAGGCAGGAGTAAGGATACTTTGGGGGGAGAGGACTTAGTGTGAGCGAAATGATCCACAGTCAGCAGATAAAAGCAAAAGTGTGAAACAGAGATGGGTATTTGTCAGGTATTTTAAAGTGAAGTGAGACAGTGGACCAGAAAAGAGCCTCTGATCTGACAAGGTTTGGAGAGCCTGTGCTGCCTGTGATGAGTTTGGGGAGGATTTTTGTTATGAGGAAATACAAGGCAAATTCTGTCTGTTTTTCATACAAAATACAAAATAAATTATTTTATGTAGTAATTTTTATTCAGGCATTTAATGCAATGATAAATGCTCAGTACATCACATTCAAAGGCAAATTCTAATAAGACAGAGGACTGTGATGAGTTGTAGTGAGTAATACTGTAGCTCCGCTAGTAACATAAAAAATAATGGTGATTGGCAACAAAGATGAAAAAAAAAAAGAGAATAGGATATAACTAGATATATCTTGACTAGATATGCAGCAAGATATATTAAGATATAAAGTAGCTCTTATTATATCTTGTCTCTCGTCTTCTCATTTAGTGTATTTTATTGATATGACTTATGCTCTTTTTAAAAAATTAATATTAGTTGCATCACTATCTTTAAATAGTACAAAAATAAAATGTGAGACGAATATATAAAAAAATATGTTGCAATTATTTTATGTTGTAAAAAAGCAACAATATTTTTAGGTTCTGATGTAGTGATGTGTTTCTGGTGACTTGGCATTTTCATTGCTAATTAAACAGTTCATAAGGTTGCTGTTGCTGGGAGACTTTCCTCAGCTTCAATTTGGGATTTTCTGAGAAACATTTTTAAGACAAAAATAATAATTCCAGCAGAATTATTATACACGTGTTATTGTCATCTGCCATTTTTTCTTCTTCTCTGGCTAGCTAGTCTCACACCGACAGACTGGTCATACTTTAAAACGACCCTCTCGATTCTGCACTACGTGTTTCTATTCAGATTTTCAACATTTCATACTATTTCTGAAATGTTCCAATATTTCCTTTGATAAAGTCCCATTTATTTTGAATGAACAGCTAGCCTTCTCTTTTACCTGTGGCTTACTGGCAGAGTAACCCCCTCTCCTTTGTATGTTTAAGGTCATAAGAAAAGAAAACTGTAAACACTTTCCAGTGTACAAAAGAATTCCATACTGCATTAGGTACAGAGTAGCTGCTGTCTCAGATACATCACACTTATGTGTACATGTGTTTATGAGCCCTACAGCTTTGTTAGCCAACGTCTTTACCTTCCTCGTTTTACTCTCACCAGAGGCAATCTACAGACCAAGTCTGCCAGTAGCAAGAATCCCACTGTGGTTTTTTCAGAAATTGCATACTCTAGATGTGTTTTTCTTTTAAATTATCACTGTCTCTATGAGGTTGGCTGCGTAGGTCTCACATTAACGTCATCATTTTATTATGAGCCATTGCGGCTAGCCACTACCTTAGTGATAACAGACGGCTAATGTGACTGTTGGGTAATTGCTAATGGTCGAACAGCTAACGTTAACATGCGCACCGAGCAGGTTAACATTCATGACAACTGCTGAACACTTCAGTGTTGTTCAAACAGAAGCTTTACTGCCCTTTTGATACGTGTGTCAACTGGAGAAGATAAAGACAGCCATTGGTGATTTCATTACTGTTGCAATTTAATATCAAATCCAGTATTAATTTTAGTATGACCCTACTCTTCACCAATATTATTTGTCTTAGTCCTGATTACCGTGTTGATTTCTCAGTAAGTTTTAACTGTTGATTAATTCTATAAACAACCACTTTAATTGCTTTCGTTATGATTTTTTTATGTTGGTGATGGTGGTCTTGCTGAACTAACTCATGCCATCCAAAGCTTTCACACATCTTGGCCAGCCACCCACACTTACGGACTGTCAACCTCTTTCTTTCACTACCTCATAGCTTTGAATCAGCACTAAACCCTGCAAGCATCACTCATACTTTCTCAAGAGTCATATCATTTTACCTTTTTGCCTAGTAGATAAAGCATATTCATCCCTCCATAATCTTGACAAACACCTTCCTTTTCATTTAGAGAGCAGAAAAGTTCATAACAATTTAATTTCAGTTACTTAGCTGTTTCCTGTCATATCTGTCTCTCTAAGTAGCATGCTCCATTAGAAACCCATAAAACAGACACCAGTAGTATATTAAAACTTCACTTGAAATGCCTTATTTTGAAGCAGCTTTTGGCATAAAGTGTTGTGAAAGGATTGCAAATTATAGCATTATACAATAATGTATTGTGTGGCACTAAAAGACTGTAACAGTGTTCATCATATTGTCTTTTACTGTGCCTTGCCAGTCTAAAAGGAGATGGGAAGAAAAAGAAACAACAGCCTTCAAAGTCCTTTAGAGAATACTACACTTTAGTCATTTTGCTGTTTCTTTGAGTCATAATTGGTGTTAAAAGCTGTTCATAATACACATTTGGCATAGATGGTATTTATTAAATTGATTCTGAACAAATCGAGGGGTGCTGAAGAGGATTTACTTTCAATTTTACCTTCTAGGTTGTTTTTTTTTGCATAATTGCATCGGGAATATAATTATTCAAATATCTTCATATTCATTCTCGAGGCAAATTTCAAATTAGTTTATTAAGTATCCGCAGATTCTGTTTTTTATTCAAATATAGTTGGTTAATGTAATATGGTTATAATGCCTGGACCTGGGGAGCTGGTTGCTAATATTTCTGTACCTTTTTTCTTTTTTTTGTAAACGCTTATTGGCATAATGGGACAGATGTGATTGTGATGTCAGTCCTTTCCTCCAACCTTCGGTAAGCCTTTGGAAAACGTTATTCCAGGATTCCCGAAGACATCAAATTATTTATTTCTTTAATACAGTTTGAAGTATGCATTTATCCTGGTCTTTCAAAAAATTTGACTTACTATAGCTATGAACATTGAACTATTTCACCACATGTGGATTGTCCTGTAAAACAGCTGGCAGGGTTGTCGTAGTAACGCTTATAGTTTAGTAGTTAGGTGTAGTAATGGTTAAGAGTCAATTGTAGTTGACATACTGTATCTATTTATAATTACATATACATGAAATCTATATGTTTACAGCTGCAACAGACTGTGGAAAAATATGAGGAACTATAAAATATGAGGTGCTATAAGTTATTTATTATTTAAAGCCTATCAAATGAGAGGATCCAAGATTCATCCCCATCCAGTTTCCTGATATGAGCTGTCATGCTGCTCTCCATCTCCCAAAGTACTTTGATTCCTGATAAAGTGCGGAAGTGGCCGTGCTCAGGCCATTTTAAAATACTGTAGTGCTGGCAGGCACCTGTCTCTTGTCTGTAATAGAGCTGAGCAGAAAGGACATTTTTCACTTTACATACAGTGACGACGTGTTCATTCCTCAGATGGCTGCTGTGAAAATGACATTCGCGCGTTAACAAAAGCCCACTTCTCCTCGGTTTGGTTTCTCAGGCAGCAGCTCATTTTCTCCTAAGTCCTTATACCAACTAATAACATCCCTAGCCTACACGCTTCCTTGAATGGCCTGCCTCGCATATTCGGCAGCCTTTCATTACAATGTGAATTGAGAACGAGGCATGTTGAGATCTGGGGTAGTTAGTGTGGGCGGCTACAGATTAAGCACCGGCTCCCCGCAATCAAACCCCAGGTCCATTAGTTCCATTTATCTTCCGAACATTTATACGGTGCCTTGAATTGGGGTCTCGATGCAGGTGAAGCAGTGGGGGGAAAAGGCCTGTCCTGGCTGCTTATGATTAATGCATAAATACGTGAGCTTTATCACAAGTCCAGCACTCTCAGAACCAGAGAATGTCAGCGTAATTAAAGGCGAGTGGCAGACGTAGGAAAAGCGAGGCAGTGTCTATCTGCAGATTGCAGACTGAGCAGGGGCACACGGGCAGCTTGGTGAAGGTTCCAGCAGCAGCCGTCTATTCATTCCTTAATCACCTCCACTACTCATTAGGGTCTGCTTTTGTTCCAGCCGTCGCCTTTCCCTGCACTGTGCCGGCTGATAAAATATGGCAGGCTCAGAAGAAAGAAGAGCTTGGGGAACCCCATTAAACAGTGACAGAGAAAGGACAGAAATCAGGAGGAAAAAAAAGGTGATGTTGGAGTGGTGAAGTCAGCCAAGTAAGAAAGAAGAGAGGGCTCAAGGTAGAGAGGGAGTGACAGGAATGTGTGTGACAGAGAGAGGGAACAGTCCAACCATAGAGATTAGCATTTCCACTTGGTCTCCCCTGTAGGACTGATAGAATATAGAACATTTTATATCATAACCTCACAGAGTTCACCATATTGGAATGTGACTCCCTGACTTGGCCTCTACAGTAATCTCCATAAAACTATGAACTTGAACGCTTTGTAAATGTAGAGTGTCGCTGTGCTCTATTACAGTGACTGGCTATAAACGATTCGGTCACTAAATGTAATAAGGTCTTCCGCTGTATGAAGTCTCTTTCTTATTATTATGATGCCAGGTTAATGTGTTTCATTGAGAGTGAGGCCATCCTGGGTGGACTTGATGGAGCCTTTTGGCTAGAAAAAAAGAGGATGTGAAATGGATCCAACATTTCTTTTGGCAGCTTTGAACCATAAAATTAATTAATTTGTTAAAATGGCAAAATCAATGTGTTGGTTGATTACAGCAGGATAGATAGATACATGCTGTAGTGATGGACATACAGTACTGCAAAAGGCTGGAGGCTCCCATCGTTTCTTTTTATCTTGCTAATATGTAATAGGTGCAGCAGTTTATTGAATATACATAGAAATATACTTGGAAACACAGTATATAAGGCAAAAACTGAGTTTTTATTGGAATTGTGTTTGGGATCCTTGCCATGTCGAAAAACTAAGTTCTTGCTTTTTTAAATTTGCATTTATTGTTACATAAGAGCTGTTGATAACTGATTTTATTGCCTTTTCTCCCTGTTGTCCTTCCTTGAAAATGGCTTCTTGACAGCCAACCTTCACTGAGATCATTTTTGATGAGGCTTTGGTGAACAATAGTCTTTGCTAGATTTTTTCCTATTGCTTAAGGACATGACTTTCAGATACTGTTCATCTGCTGTTGATAGTTTTTGGAAATCTTATCTGTTAAGTGGCTTTCATTGAATGATTCATAAGTGTTAAGTGGCTTAACAAATAAAAAAAGGATTCCCTTGAAAACAATTGGGTTCAAAGACTGGAGTGACCAATATTCAACCAATATTCAAAGAAAAACCTCTGAAAAGACTCCAGAAAGCTTAAAGAACTATTGCTCAAGCCCATTTCAAATATTTACAAGAAGCGCTGGCTCCTTGAGAAAGTAAAAAATAAAAACCGACTGCTGGCCTAAGACTTTCGCAGTGCTGTATGTGCTCATATATAAAAACATGGTATACTTCCAGCCATGTTCAGACTATATCATCTATTCATGGTAGCAGCAGCAATAATAACAACAAAATAAAACACTGAAGCCCTCTATGAATATTTTTCTCAGCTTCACAGATTATGTTTTTGGTGTGAAATACTTGGCTCCCTGCTGGCAAGCATCCGAGGTCTTTTAAAAATGCACAATGTCTGTAGTTTGAAGTAAGTCTTCCTACAGCCTCGGTGATGTAAAGGGAGCTTGGCTGTCTGTATTTTGAGGGAGCAGTTTATTTTGGGAGATGCAACCTGTTTCATCCCTGCTGAGAAGGGGAACAACAGGGGGTTCTTGTTGTCTGAGTTGTCCATGCAAGTTTTACTGCAGATGTATGAAGGTAAATCAGGCACCTATGGGTATCAGCAGTCAGGTGGCATTACTGAAGAGGCAGGTGAGTGGGTTTTTTTGTGTTTGTTTTGTAGCATTTTTTTATGGTTAAGGAGAAACATTGTAAAAATTAGTAATTATATGCTTCAAACATTACAGTTTAGGATAATTAGAATGATTTTAAATAACTAATGAACAGAAATATGGCACTAACAATTCCCCAGATTCAAAATCCTAACATCTGAGAAGACAAATCAGCAAATATTTAGCGTGTTTGTCAGAACAGTCGGTTGATAAATCTGCAAATAATTTCTGCACTGGTTTAGATATTCAGTGGCTGTGTTAGCTGCTATTTAAGAGTATGATTAAACTCATTCATTTTTGGTTGTCAGCATTTTCCCTTTCATACAAAGATTTTTCCAGTCTTTTAATTACATTATCAACTGTAGGTGATTAAATCCCCGTATGTTTCCATTCAGTTTTCATAACAGGAAACATTATTCTTATTCTTTTAAAGCAGCCTGTCACAGTGAAATCACAGTGAAAGACCCGGCCTCTTTGGATGCTCTTTTTATACCCTGTCACGTCATTGACCTGCTTCCAGTTAACCTAATTAATTGTCTCAGTCTTTTGTTGCCTATGACCTAACTCTTTTCAAACGTCTTGTAGGAAAGATTAAATATAATAAACCCAATAAAATATCTAGTTTCTAGTTAAAAATTGTAAATGTTTATTAATTAGCTAATTTAATTTTACATAATTTTACATAATTTTACATAATAGCAGGTAGTGTGTGCTTGGCATGCAACGGCCTTTTAAGACATGCTTCCTGAAAGCAAATGTGTTTACATGTTCAGAAAAACCACCATCCTAGTCTTCCTGTAGCTACACCCCACTACACTGATCTCACTACGGGAGCTGTCTTTTTTTCTATTTTTCAGAGTTGAAGAATTGATGTTTCTTTTTTTCTGTGACATTATGGTTTTTGGAGTATGATGCATGTCTTTCAAATGAGCATATCTTTGCCTTTTTTCCTTGCTTTTCTGCTATTCCCGTGTAATTGCATGGGAAGAATTGTTTTAATAAGGAAAAATGGCCATACAACTGAATAAAACCTCTGTAACACTGTGTGTGTCAGAAAGTGAGAAATTTCCCACAAGTGATTAACATGCCTGCGAGGACCTGTATTACACGTAGGTGACGTTCTGTGCGTGTCGGATTGCTTTCGGCACAAGCGGATCGGCAAAGTGATTCTGATAATTACGTACATATTTACTAAGCTGCATGAAGTATAACAGTTGTTTTAGTGTCTCTGCCAAATCAATATTTATTTCATCAAAGAACAATTACCTTTTTCCTCACTTGTGTGCTCAATATTAAGTTGAACTGCTTGTTATTCATAAAGCAAACCGAGGACGTTTGATGGGAAAATGGAACCAAGTCAAAGAGTGTCATAAATTCTCATCAGTTGTACAAAACAAACAACAAAAAAAACAAAAACATATTTGCTGCAGCGCAGTTTATTGCTTTCTCGTGAACGTTTTATTTTGAGAGATATTGCAACCCCTTTGCAGCTATTATGTTTGTGTATAAACCTCTCTGCAAACACAAACGCTGCTTCTTACTTAATAAGACAGAGCTGATGAGTCAGTGTTGTGAATGTCAAATTATTATCCCCAAACCTCCTTCTTTCTTTGTAGCTTAAAAATGAGGCTAGAGCTGGATTCTGATGTGATGTACTGAAATTCATTTTGGGGGGAATTTAAATGAAATGGGTAAAAAAAACAACAACAACAACAAAACTTTGCATACTATCCTTATTTATTTCTGAACTTCCTCAGTATTGTGAGTATTTGGATATTTTGTCCTCTGACTGCAGAGATGCAGGAACCTAAACTTCACACCAAAATATGTTATTCTCTCCCACAGAAAACACAGCTTTCTGCATGAAATGCTTCGGTTATTTATCAATGGGCCATATTCGCACGGTGGCCACCTAATGGCTAGTCTGGCAAGCCTCACAGGTCGCTTTTCTTTTCTTGCAGTTTCTTCTAACTCTAAAGGGGGCTTACAGACAGGTGGCAACTAGCAGTAACGTGGCAACCATTCATTCATTCACTTATATGCATAACAGGCAAAACAATCATTAGTCATGCATTGAGACAAAGAATTTGATTATCCGTTTTTCATATCCATAATGTTACTAAAACACATCATTGATTCACAACTCTTTAGTTGAGTCTACAAAAAAAAGGCCAAATTAAACACAGTTTGACAGGCATTAAATATTATAAGACTTTTTTCACCAACAAGGTGAAATTAGAGGAAAACGTGACATATGTCAACATGGTGTGCAGTGTGTCCTTAAGAAAACTGAGGAAACTGGACAGTGAAGGTGAAAAGAAGTATTTTTATGTCATGTTATGTCTGTAGGACATGAATGGTAAGTCTTTTTCCCTTAAGGAATGAAAGAGCATGCCTAAAGAAGTTCGGGCTGTGTTGTCATAACAAATATTGACTGTCAAGCTCGTTAGGATTACGCAGACTTTGTTTTTGCCTTTATATGTTATATATTTTCATACCTATGCTTCAATAAAGACTGAAAGACTGACCTTTGGTTGGGAAACCTAAAAAAATCCAAAGGTGCAGGATGTAAAGACGGTTCAAAATCGAGCAATAATGGCATGCAATGACATGCACTCTGATGGTGTATAATGTATGCATCACATTAAGTGTGCAGCTTTCTTCATTTTTATGCCCGATTGGAAAAAACAAACAAACCCTATATGCTTTAACAGTGTGTGGTGTATATGTGCACTTTGAGAGAAATAAGGGAAAAAAAGCTTTTTTTTTTCAGATAATATTCCGGTTGGACCATGAGGAAATGGGGAAAAAGCAACAGGAAGCTGGAAACAGAGAGATGAAATGATGCTCTTATCTCAAATCCTCAATAGATCACACCAAACATGATTTAAAAGATGCACAGGGAAAGGTTTACAGAAAGCTTCACTCTCTTTCAAGGTGCAGTGCAGCAAATGCAGCGATGCAGAGCAACAAAAAAATGATATTTTTCATTGTTTCTTCAGCACTCCAATATTATCAGCCTTTTGATATAGTGTACGTTTGACTTCGGTGAGCTGAGCTGAAGATTTAACGATCAATATGAAGCACTTGGACCACACTAGACCCACATATTCAGCGATTTCAAAAGCGCATTGATTCAAAGGGCATGAACAGTGACCGAAAAAACACATCTACCTCCCTGATAAATCAATTTGACTAAAAAAATGACATTTTATATTTTCAGAGCTGCAGACTGACTGATCTCTCCCCCTACTGTTAAATGTGTTTTTTATCTTAAACCTGTAAATTTGAAAAGCATTTCTTATAAAATCCTTAGAGCAGAAATCTCTCTATACCTTTGACTTAAGTGTGCACTAACTGAACCAGTGTTAATAATAATAATAATAATAATAATAAAAATACATTTTATTTGAAAGCGCCTTTCAAAATACTCAAGGTCACTGTACACAGTAGAATAAAAGCAACATAAAAGCAAGCAGTTTACAGAATCATAAAAGCATAAGACATAAACAAATAAAATAGCAGAGTGGAGAGGTTATGTGGGATAAGCTATTTTGTACAAGTGGGTTTTGAGTTTGGACTTAAAGAGTGAGAAGGAAGAGATATTTCTTAGATTAGGAGGTAGGGAATTCCAGAGTCGTGGAGCAGAGCAGCTGAAAGCCCTGCTCCCCATGGTTGCAAGACGGGGGAAGGGACGGAGAGTGAAAGGGAAGAAGAAGATCTGAGACAATGAGATGGGGCGGTGATCTTAACCAGATCAGAGAGATATGGAGGAGAGAGATGATGAATAGCCTTAATAAATGTGTACAAGAGTATTTTGAAATTGATGCGATATTTACATTGGAGCCAATGAAGCTGCTGCAAGGCAGGAGTGATGTGGTGGACAGAAGGGGTCCTGGTGATGATACGAGCAGCAGAGTTCTGGACGCGTTGGAGCATGTGGGTGGATTTTTGAGTAAGACCAAAAAGAAGTGAATTACAATAATCAATCCGGGAAGTAACAAAGCTATGGACAAGAATGGCAGTGGCATGTGGGGTGAGAAAAGGACGGAGACGATTAATGTTGCGCAATTGAAAATATGCAGACCGAGTAACATTATTAATGTGTGAATTGAAAGTTAAAGTACTGTCGAGGATGACACCCAAACTTTTCACAGAGGAAGAAATGAAGACCGGTGAGTTATCGATAGTAATAGAGAAACTGTTGGTTCTGGATAATGTTGATTTAGTGCCGACCAAGAGGAGCTCGGATTTATTACTATTGAGTTTGAGAAAATTAGAAGAGAACCATGAATTTTGTTCAGCTAAACAGAGGGTAAGGGAGGATGGGGGAAGAGCAGAATCGGGTTTAGTGGACAGATAAAGCTGCGTGTCATCGGCATAACACTGTATTTACGGAAAATATGCCCAAGCGGTAGAAGGTAGATAATGAAAAGAAGGGGCCCTAGGACAGATCCCTGGGGCATGCCAATTGGTCAGAGGGAAGGGCTGAGAAGTAAAGGATTTGAGTTGAATGACCTGAGTGCGATCAGACAGGTATGATTTAAACCAGGCTAGTGGAGTATGGGAGAGACCGATAGAGGCTAGCCTACTGAGAAGTATAGAGTGAGAAATAGTGTCGAAAGCAGCACTCAGATCGAGGAGAATAAGAATGGAAAGTAAACCGGAGTCAGCTGCCATAAGAAGATCATTGGTTATTTTTATAAGTGCTGTTTCAGTGCTATGGGAGGGGCGAAAACCAGACTGGAACTGTTCATACAGTTATTATTAGTTAATTGTGAGTGGAGTTGTGTGGCAATTATTTTCTCAAGAATTTTTGAAAGGAATGGTAGATTGGAAATGGGCCAAAAATTCTCAAAATTATTGTGATCTAGACCAGTTTTTTTCAATATTGGGGTGATGGCGGGAATTTTGAGGGAAGAAGGAACAGTTCCAGTGGTAAGTCAAGAGCAGATGATGGCAGATATGAGGGGAAGCAAAGAAGGTAAACATGCCTTAACCAAAACTGTAGGAATGGTGTCTAGCTGACAAGTAGAAGGTTTTGACTTACAGATGAAATCTGAAATATCAGTAACCGAGGGGAGCTGGAAAGCAGAAAAACAGTGTGATGGGAGATGAATTACACAGGAAGAGCTAAATGGAACATTGGAAACCAGTTCTTGGTGTATTTTGTGAATATACTCAATGAAAAATAACATTAAAGAATCACAAAAGGAGGATGAGTAAAGATGAGCAGGTAAAGAATCTGGTGACCTGAAAGAAGAGTTGAACAGTGAAAACAGTATCTTGGTTGAGTCATCTTTTGAACAGATAATGGTGGAGTAGTAAGCAGATTTTGTTTGATTAATACACTCCTTATAATACATAATATGATTATTAAACATTTCCTTGTGGATATTCAGACCAGTTTTTTATAAAGGTGTTCAAGTCTGTTCAATCATTAGCAGTATTTTGATCATTTCATAATCTTATAAAAAAAATCTAATGTAATCTGAAATGACCAAATTACCCTTTGGATAACACTTGAAACTTGAGAGAGAGATGAAGAGATCCAGAGATGAGGAGTAAATGAGTTCAAGGTATTTGTGGAAATTGTTATTTTAGCTCGACATGATGGTATTTACAGTTAAAAAAA
>NW_005187450.1:2455048-2513038 GCF_000239375.1 Pundamilia nyererei
CCCTCCATACCGGCTTAACCTTACTATCGTCATCAAACAGCTGTCATGGTTTACTTCTTCCTTGGCATTTATTCCACCATACTCTTAGCCTTTTCCTGGGTTTTAAATGTCGGTGAGGGCCTGTCAAAGGTACTATGCAGGGAAGATAAAACATTTTCACGAGGCTACTGGGCAGCAACGGCTTGAACTTGGCAGATAAGTGTGAGCTTTGAATTTATACATTATTCAAAAAACTGACATCTGTGTTCCCAGTGCCAAAGGCTGCACCTCGGGCGAGTTTGAAAAATTATACGTTTGCAAGGTGGCAAAGAGTTATGCGCAGTTAAAAACAGCCCTCATGTTTTACCAATCACCTTAGGTGGGGGACAGGGAGCCAGGCTGTTATTTGTAGCCTTATAAAACCCATTTTAAAAAGTGAGATGACTAATCTTGCCGTAATGACAGCACCACCCCTGGAACTTCAGCTCCCAGACACATCTGTGCTCAATTACTGCAAATAATTCAACCAGCAAACAGCATCTTAATAGGTGGGTGGTGGAGTGATGGCAGAAGGAACGGGTAGAGGCCAGGGAGGAGCAGAGATTGAAGAGTGAAGTGGAAAAGATGTAGTTTGCAGAAATGGGAATTTTATTGTATGTGTGAGCAGAGGAGAATCTCAAATATTTCAACTTTTTTTTGCTAAGAGAACTTTATTATTCGTCTTGAAGTAGCAATTGTCATTCTTGGAGTGTTGGGTGTCTAAAACTCTTCATGCATGCACGAGTGTGATGGACTGAGAGGACAGCAGAAGTTGACTGTACACGTCTAAGTGACAAAGTCAGTTTAGCAAACACTTTTATGTGAGTTAACCTGGAGCAATGCATTCAATATGCATTCACTGCATGCCACTGGTGGGAACCAAAAACTATATTAGAAACCACTGAACCTCACATGAAATCAAATGCACTCGGGTTATAAAAATGCTAATATATATGTGTGTGCATCAGTCTCTCAGTTTCCCTACAGTGTAAGGAGTGAGGAGTAAAAGTTGATTATGTGTGTACTGGGAAGGATTTTGTGGACTTGTTGGTGTTGTGTGCGGCATTAATCCTTCTGGTTCCTACACACATTGCAACCTGTAATGCCTGTCGGTCTGTTTATGTTAATAAATTTGCACTTCAGTCACATCTTGATTGACTGAGGTGACTTTCAGCTTTAATTCAAACCATTTTCAAACATAGTCCCACATTTCAGAGACTTTCACACTGACATGATTTTAATTTTTAAGATTGTTTTTATTACTTGGATGAAAATCCTTAGTAGACAATGACTTGCAGACAGTGAAATTTAGAACCCATGAACGTCACCGACCGCTGCAGCTGACTTCAGCCTTGTAGTCAAAGCTGAAATGCTTGCTCTGTTGGGTGGAGATCGGGTCATCTTGGCCTTTGAAAAATATCCAGCTTAGTTGCATTGAGAAATGTTTGCAGTTTGCTTTGGGTTGTTATCCACTTGCAGTGCAAAGTGCTGTCAGTGTGACCAGTGTTGCAGATTTAGCTTAACCTGAGCAGAGAGTATAGCCCATTTCACAACTTCTCCAGCTACTTCTATCAGCAGTCACATCATCAATAAACACTCATGACCTGGGTCCACTGGAAGCCATACCTACCATAGCATTGTCTCTATCATGCTTGACAGATAATGGGGAATGCTTTGGATTATGATTTCTTTCTTTACGTTGCCATACTTTTCTTTTTCTCCCATTGCCTTAGTAAGTTTCTCTTGCTTCATCTATCCAAAGAATTCTTTTGATTGTAGATTTTGATAACAATATGCCTACCTCTTTTGTTTTGGTTTTATTAGCCAAAGGAATAATTTTTTGTCCCACTTTACTCGTCATCTGTGGTCTTTTAGGTCTATTGGTCCATGAATTTATAGATCCAGAATATAGATTTGGCTGCTGTCCCTCTGATAGCTTAATGATAGCCTCACTCAGTTGCACTGACACCTTATGACCTCATATTGAAAGCTGCAGTGAACAGTTACCAAATGCAAGTTTGGCACTTGGAACGAACCTCAGATATTTTATCTGCACAATTTACCAAGGAATAACGGGGGAACAGGGCTCATCTGTCAGTTAATTGTCCAATTAATTTTGAGCTTCTAAAACTGGAAGACTAAAAATGACTGTAATTCCTAAACAGTTAAAGCAGTACTTCTGTGAAACCCTTTGATTCATAGCTAAAAATCTGCACTTGAATCGCAGCTTTATTGATTTAAAGTCTACCTTGGTGGTGTGCGGACTCAAGATTACCAAAACTTTGTTGTATCCAAATACTTATAGTGCAAACTGCATATCATACAAATGAATTGTTCTTTGTATTCATTGATCCTTTTACATGTTATTCATCAAGTTAAAACCGGTGGTTGCTTGTTCTTCTCCTAGATCCCTCTCCCCACCAGAGGCAGAAGCCCCCGGCTACCGAACTCTGTTACAAGACTGAAATCAGCAGTCTCATGGACTTCAATTCTCCAGATGCCTCTCTGGACAAAGGTAAGACTCTAATCAGGTGAAATATGTTTCATTTCCTGCGCTTGCTTTGCTGTTAAAGCTTTGGTGGATGTGAAAGTTCATATAGATTCGCCCAAATACACATATGCAAATATAGTGTATGTACACACACATGCAGCTGGAAATGCATTAAATCCATAAACATGTCAGGTTCAGGGTCTTTAAGATGTGCACGCGAGGATTTGTAATGCAGTAAGCGCATCACTTACTCCCCCGTCTCAGCAGTGTCGGCTTGCATTTGTCAGAAATGAGAGTGTGTATTACTTAAACTACTAAGAACTGATTCCACCATGTTGTTTCAAGTGTACTATATTATTTAAGCTCTATGTGTTATATTAATAAAAAGAGATGCTATTTTAATCACTTAAACGAGGTCAGAAGTTCATAGTAATTATAATATTATGCACTTAGAAGCAATTTAGAAAATGATTGTTTTACTTTTTATTAAACGGTTACCCAACTTCAGCTCATGCTTCACCGTCACCACAGTCTGCCCTGTGTGTTTAGTCACTTGTGTCACCGAGAGCCATCTGGAAAAGCAGCCTATTAACTTTAAAGACTGTATTTATTCCCATGACGCTTATCTGACTGGGTGGTCAGACGGGTCTCACATTAGCGCCAGCCGCTCTCCAGACAAACACTTTTAGTAGTTTGTCTGGAGTCCGTCTCCATGTTCCAGCACTTTCATCACTAAAGCTTGGAGTCTTTTATAGAAGATCAAAGATGTTAAGTACGGCGTCAGTCCAGAAGTGTGTCCTGACTAGTGTGTCTTGTAAAGTTGCCAGTTCCAGTATGGATCTTTATTGTCATCCAGGCAGCCGCCCAGGGCCTTTATTCATTAGAGTATCGTGCTTAGGGCTTTATTTGAATGCCAGGTCTCTTGTCTCTTCCTAATAGTGTGTGCCAGCGTGGCGATGGTACTGAGTGCACTCACAAATGGTCACACAACAATGATTTTTTGCAGTTTCTTGTGCCTGATTACAACTGTAAGGTACTTTTACTTTTGTATTTCTGTCATTCTTCACTGCATTCACCGCTTAATAAATAAAGCTTAATAAATAAAGCTTAATAAATTATTAACACTTCAATACTGTAAACATAAAATACATAATAACATATAAACTCTGCTTTTGAGACTCAAGCGAGCAGATATACTGACAGATTCGGTCATATTTTTAAACCTTTTATATGTGCGTCACTCCTACAGAGCATAAAGCAGCTGGTCCTTTAGTTCTATAGACATTTCCTGGGTGCTGTAAATGTGCAGACTCAGGAAAAAGCACGTAGGCACACCAAACCCCTGCAGTGGCCAAGGCCACGTATATCACCACAAGTTTCATCAGAATGAGAACGGGGATCTAAGAGGCTGTGCTATGAGAGAGAGAGAGAGAGACAGGGAAGGAGAGGGAGAGACCAATGTAAGCAGTGAGTGCTGGATCGTAATGAAGACAGGTGCTGCTTCGGCACATTAAGTGGCACTGATGTCACCAGCCGGGCGAGGCTTGGTATGTGCGCCACATTAGATAGGAAGGTCAATGCGAAGGAGTCAAACAGGGCTTCCAGGGAAAACTGGCTTAAGAGGGAAGGACAGACAGGGAAGGGGGAAGTGGAGGATAAAAGAGTTGAAGAGCACTGCAAGGAGAAGGAGAAAGACTAGCTGAGGGATTACATAAGGAAACGTTATTGCAGGCATATTCTGATTAACACGAGAAAATCAACCGGTGAAGCGGGCGGAGACAGAAAAGAACAAACGATTAATAAAGCACGGGAGAATGTGAAGCTGTGCGTGTGGGGGGGTGACTGTGCAGAGCGGTCTCTGCTGAGCACTTCCATTTTTCTCATGTGCTGACACTTTCCAAAACACCTGCCCCCATCGAAGCCCTCTTACAGCCAGTGGGAGAGTGGCAGATAAATTGCCTTCAGCAACAATATCCAGGCCTCTCCATTGTAATTTACACACATCAGAAATAGCTACTCAGAAATGCTTAGACACAATTGTCCAAGAGTAGCTAGGCTTGCCATTTTAATGTGACTCATTTGCATAAGTGCAGTAACTGGACAGAGCAATATTATTATGTTACATGCTGTATGCCATGATCACAAGGTCGTGGCCAGTTTTTACATAATCCGGCTAGTATGACCAAAGAAAGGAAGGGAAATGGTAATTTAGACTTATTACTCTGGACATAATGATTATATCCCTGTAATGGAGTTTTGAGCCGTCGATCCACAGAAATGTGATCTTATGAATCCTAAGAAAATTGTGCCGCAGTTTGCACAGACAACGATCTTATCTGTGTGCTTGTGTGTCCTCTGGCCTTCCTGTTAAAAGCTACAGAGAGGTTAAAGCTGACGGAGGGAGCAGAGCAGCAGTGAGACTGTCTTCGGTCTTTGTCGCTTTCTAACGGCTTCATTAAAGGAGGCTTCTGAAAAGTAGAACTCAAAGGTCATGAAGTCTAAAAGCTGGATTTCAAAGGGTCTAGATCATACTTGTCTGCTGTGAAGGGCTTTATTTAAGCAGTCTTCAAAGGAAATACTGTTACAGGAAGAAAAAAAAACCCCAAATATGCATATCAGTACATGTGGGTGTATGCCTACATGTGTGCGCCAATGTGTGTGCATGGCTGGCTTGCTTTAACAAACAGTTTAAGAAGAAAATTCAGTAAAACACAAGCTTATATTAGACCATTTACCAATAAAAATCCTGTTTTGTTCTTCTTTCTACATCCCACGGAATCCAGTCAGAGGCAGGCTGTATTTGTCTAACCTGTTGTCATATTTAAATGACTGAACTGTTATCACAAAACAACATTAATTTAGTTGTAAAGCTGTGATGTTTAGTTGTTGCTAGTTCAGTTCAGTTCAGACTGAACCCTAGTACCAGAAATCCAGGTTAGCCAAATAAAGCTAATCTCATTGAGTATAGTTTCTTGGTCTGAATAATGAAGTTCTTATCAATGACCAGCAGGGGGCGACTCCTCTGATTGCATCCATAGAGAATAGGAATGAGGGGCATAGCTTCAATGTTGATGTATAAGCTGCCACCATGTAAGAAGTTATCTTAAATAGATTCAAATTGTCAGGTGAGGCCAGCAAGTTTGGTTAGCAGTTGCAGTCATAAACTGAATGGGCGCAACACACAACACATATGTTGGTTACTTAGTGCCAAGCAACGGACTGAGTTACTAAACAACTAAACAAATCTGAAGCACAGACTTCTGGGTGGTCTTTACCACTCAACAAGCCATAATATCATAGATAATCCATTAAGAGGTTAAAAAAGGGATCCAACAGGAACGTTTGTGTTGGTGTTAAGTTTCCCCTCCGCCACCCTTCCCTCTAGTCACATCTGCTTTCAGAATCTCAGATGAAAATCTGTGACCAAAGACTTTATAGCAGGGCTTTTGTTGGTTACAGTACAGCCATCTGTTTTACTGAGTAATGTAATAGCTAAGACCTTTCTCAAAACATTTTTAAGATGGGTTTAAAGAGTTCTTAAGAAAAGTGTTCAAGGAGTGTAAATTAAAACCCATTGCGTTAGCTGTGGCACTACAAAGATTTAGATTTCTGCTCTTGCCAAATAATCAGACCGTTTATTAGTTTAATGCAAAGCATAAGAGCCACAGACAGCTTTTTAATGAGTTTCCAGTTCACACTTCAAAACTTTATTTTGCTACGACACTAACGAATATTGTGTTTTGATTGATAAGGAAATATGAATTCATTTTAAAATGTGTCAAAAACATAACATGTAGATTGATGAATGGATTGATTCTTGTGTAGCACCTTTCTGCTGTACTTGAGCAGAAAGCAGAAAGAGCTTTATACAAACTGCCTGAGTCACCGACACACGTGCTTTTTTCCCTACACCTTAGTGCTTTCTCGCTAACATCCACACATTCATACTCAATGTATCAGAGAGCAGGTTTTGGTTCAGTATCTTGCCCAAGGATACTTAGGTGTGCAGACTGAAGACTAGAGATTGAACCACCAACCTTCTGATTAGTAGATGACCTGGCTAGATGACTCCTGAGCTACAAACAAACCCAAATAGAAAGAAACTTAGTTTGCAGGTTGTCTGTCATCACCTTGAGAAACACTCAGGTGTGCTGTGCCATCTACTCAAACCTGTAATGACCGAATTAAATGCATGTTTTAAAATTTTCATTCCAGAATTTAAACGCTCTGTGCTCTTAATCAGATTATATATTGTCTGACTCCTTCTGAGATGTTTCTCTGTTTGTTTTGCAGTCTTAAAATCCACACCTACACCTCATTAGGATTTGGATTTACACCTTAGCCTAGCACTGTGCCAAGGTGATACTAAATGTGTGTTTGTGTTTTGTTTAATTTCTAAATTGTACCTTGGATCATGAAATGAAATGAACAGCCAGCTGGCCACCTTCAGTTTGTCCTTCAAAACGTAGAAGAAAACAACATAATGAAGAAATAACCCTCTTCTGTTAATCAGCTTCCATATTAATTTCTCAACAATTAGAAACCATATTCTTTTAAGCTCCTGAAATCAAAGCTGATAGTCATCACTTCATCCTATATCTGCAACACGAGCTTGGTTTGGTCCCTCTACTTAAAATAACAACAGTTGTGTTGTTCAAGATAATGTGGGCCAAACTCTAGGTTTAGACACAATAGGTCAATAAAAGTACTAAGTAGCCGTTAGAACTTCATGCAAAGTTTCAAGTTACAATTTTCCATTTGAATCTCTGTCCCCATTTTGTGTGCTTTGCCTGTGGTAAAAAAAGAGTAAAAAGGTGAGGTGTGTGGAGAAAATTATAGGAAAGAAGCAATATTGTCTTGAGGTCACACATTATAAACACTTATGTTTCTTTGTTACAACCCCTGGGTTACAAATGTATCCAAACATTTGGGCATTTATGGGGAAATTGCATAGTTTGTAGATTTTTTAAAGTGAAACCCCTGCACCAAATTGATTTAAAGGGAACATTTAGTCACGTCTGCTCAATCACTGTAATGCACTATGAGGCAGGTCAAGAACTGTTGTTAAGAATCATTGATGGCGACTGCTGAGTTGATAGTCCCTCATACTTACGGTAACAACCATGCACTCCTCCTCCTGACCCTACTGATTTGTACACATACCAGATGGGCTAAAATGTTTCGGCAGTTGAGTCCCCAGTTCCACTTCTTGTGGCCGGACAAATAGAAAAATGCAAGAAATAGTGCCAAAAAAGCCAGTGATACACAAAAGCATATGTGCAGCAGAAGACACACATTGATTAGCTTGATTTTGTTGTGGATAGTGCTGCAGTGCTGAAATTTTAAGCAGCAGAGAACAGCGCTGCAGCAGTTTTCTGCTGTACGTGAGATCATTTACCCTCTGCAGTGTTTTACAGTGGCTCAGACTGCCGTGACAACTTTATTTCTGAGACATCTCCCTCTATTACTTTTTGTATCACATTCTACTTAGAACCGTCTTCTCTTTACTTGGTCTTCTTCACAGTTCACTACTACTTTTAACTCCATTAGTTCACACTTTGTGACTTATGGACTGATTTAATCTTGATTTATTTGAAGGTTGTTGAGAAAGACCACGGAGAGAAGGAAAAGGGAAAGTGAGAATTTATGAGGACATGGAGTCCATTAACACACGCACTGTGTGTTGTAACAAAGGCCAATTTGGTGGACTTTGTCCGCACCATGTTGCTGACATTAGAGATCTATACTTATATACTGTGTACGCACACATACTATATGTACACACATACATGATTTGAAGTTTTTTGCTTGCTTTTCTTTGAGTTATTGTGCCAACCTAATTCACTGCACATAGACAAAGAGACTGGTTGCTCTAATTATTTTTAATTTAAAGGACTGTGCTTCGAGGTCATCACCTCCAGGCATCCAGGACATGCAGAAAAGCTTCTTTCGCATTCATAATTTCACATGAAATACAGGGAAATCACTTTATCATCAGGCAGTGGAGCAATGTGTATCACAGATAGCTAATTTTCCCCATGTTCCTCAGTCCCTGAAGAGTGATTTGATGCTGTCTTAATGTAGTGTAAATAGCCAGTGAATGCCAAGTACATTCTTTTAATTAGGAAACCCAACAGAGCTGTTGATTAGCACTTTGTCTTCATGAGTGTCTGAGTTTGAGCTACAGTTGGATCTCTTACTAGTAACCTTATAGTCTTCTAGCATGTCCCAACAAATCTTAAGCAAGAACAGTATAATAAAAATGATGTATCCAACTTGCTTGCCTTTGTTTTATATGGTAAAACCCAATCTAATTGCCAGTTCATTTCACATTTCAAGAACAGCAGAGCAATAATTTCTTTGGTACTGCACTGAGGTCCCCCCCACCCCTTCCACACGCACATGTATTTCTTTAAAATTATTGTAGAAATTTTTACAGCCAACATCTGTACACGATAAATGACTTTTCTCCAGAGCTGGAAGCTGAGTCATGTCTCATCCGTAGATTCATTACACACTGTGCAGAGGTACATGACTTCCTTTATAGCTACTTTAACTCCATCTTTCCTCTTCACTGGCATTAAAAGGTATTGGTTACCATCCTGTGGAATGGGATTACGGCTGTACAGGAAAAATAAGTTACAACAAAAAATCAGTGGCTCGATTCCAATTGTGTGGGACAATATAACTCAGGAGACTTCTTCCCACGCATTGCTGAACATCCTTGTGTGTTATCATGAAGTGAAATCACATTAGCACATGTTCACAGTACAAAGTCTTGTATTTGATGTGGCCTCACAAAAAAATAGTGCCTCTATGTGCCCATGTTGTCAGTATTTATGCTTATTTAATTCAGTTGAGTTCATTTTACTTTGTGCTTTATATGTGGATAACATAGGCTTCTGCCATAGATGTTAATTGACCTTGAAATATTTCCAATAGAAGTCGGGGGGTGGCAAGGTGGTGCGGTATTTAGGAGCCCTGCTCCACACCAGGAAAGTCTGGGGTTCAGATTCAGTCAGTGGGTCCTTTCTGTGTGGAGTTTGGATAGTTTCCCCATAATTGTGAGGCTTCTCTCTGGGTTCTCCTGTCTTTCAGTCCAAAAGCATGTATAGCTTAGGTTAAATGGTGATTCTAAATCAGCCGTAGGTTTCAATGTGAGTGCGAATGGTTGTCTGTCCCTCTGCGTTAGCCCTGCTGTAGGCTGGAGATCTGTCCAGAGTGTACTCAGAGTGACAGCTGGGATAGGCTCCAGCCCTGAATTGAATAAACAGAAGAAAATAGACTGGTGCAATAGACATCTCAGACACTTTTGTGATATTTGCTCTTTGTAGTAAAATGTACACATGGGCTTTTACAAACACGTCTGTAAAGTAAGTCTTGTGATTTGCTATTGTTGAGTCCAGAACATACTTTATGGATGTCGTATAATAAAGAGCAATTCAGTACTTATTGTTCTATATTTGATCACATTTCACGCTGCATTGTTTTGCCATGTTTGATTTCTAATTTGAGCATAAAGTAGATTTTTAAATTATGGTTTAAGAAGGTTTTTGACAACACACCACCAGGAGGCCAGTAAGGTTTTTAAGATGCATATAAATAAATAATTCATGAGATTAACAGTGAGAAGAGAAATTTTAAATCCTTAAAATTTGACTTTGAATCACCTGATATAATATGAATTTTGTGCAAAGAGTGGCATACAGAAACTGCTGATTTATTCCTAATTACTATGTGGAATGAAGGGGAAATAACTTCAACATCCTCGTTGTTATTCTCTGATTAGTCTCTGTTCTACTGTTTTGTCTTTTTTATGACTAATTCCCTATGTGTGCTTTAATTGTAGGAATTACTTTTATAGTCATCGTCATCATTCTGCTCATTTGAAAAGGTTTTATCTTTTCCTTGCGGAAAGATGAATAAATCTTAATTAATGCATGGGCTTATCAACTTTCTTTAAAATCTCAGCTCCTTCTGTCTAACTACTAGGCCATCAGCATTTCTTCACTCACTGTCCTGCCTCAAATATCGTGTCACTGCAAGGGTGGTTGGACAAAAAGAAAAGATTACAAATGGCACGCATCTGTGTCTGCTTTAAGTCACAGTGACTTTGTACACATTCCTTGTCAATCAGAATATTAACAAGAGGCATATAAAATGAATGCAGAAGGCTTTAAAAGACTGCCTTAACAATTCAGTGTAAACACATCCAGTTTATTACATTTTAAAGTGGATTTATGTTTTAATCCAGAAATGACGACAATATCCTGTGAACATCCCACAAATTTGGTCATAAATCCAAACATTATTGTGTTGCCTAAGCTTCTACTTTACTCTGCAGAGCGCACTTAGTTTGCACTGTTCAAGTTGCTCAACAACCACAAGAAAGAAAACTCACGTGATATTTTTCTTGTGCAAAAGTTTCCCACAGCAGCAGTGGTTTTAATGGTGCTAAAGATCTTTTTTTATGATGCTATAAGTGTTATTTTAAAAGCATTAGCTTACTCAAGCCTCGGGCGAGTCAACAGGCCTGGTTTTGTCCAGCTTGCTGGTATTGGATTGCACACAAATTAACACCCACCTGCCTGTAAGACTACACCTTGGCTTGGCTCTTTCCCTCATTGGTGCATCTCTGTGTTAGAATAATGTGGGAAAATCGTAGTCATGGCCCCTTTGAGCTCCTCCTTCATACCTAGTTAACTATTTGAGCCAAGTGGGAGGGGCCTAATGCACTGTATCATTGAATTCATGGGAGTAGCCTTGAACAGGTACACTTACAGGGGAAAGACAGAGGAATAACTCCTGGATTTATTTCCTGGTGTCAACTGAGCCTGACTTTAGGGGATGAAAATTAAAGAATGACAGGGTTTGAGTTTGGGAAGCTGAAGAAACAGTAATTTTAGGATTTGGTCTGTCCTGAAAGTCTCAGGACGCACGTCAGATCCTGGAGTCCTCTGGTGAACTCCCCTCGGGGGAGGGGATGAAATCAGACAGGGAGCAAGGAAAGTCTGGTGAGTGAATGGAACAAGTGCAGCAGCCAGAGTTAGACTGGAGTATGAAGTGCGTTTCAGTCATTCAAAGGTCTTACACTGAAAAGACAGTGTTTCTTTGTGTTTGTCCTGCTTGACGAAATTTGCCAGATCGCCGGAGATTTGTGGTGCTGTTTAACATGAAAGCACATCGTGCTGACATGTCGCCTGGTGCCATACGTAGTCAGTCACCTGTTTTAGTGTTAAGCCGTTGGGAGACTTTAACCTGAGATGACCTCAGAGTAGCTGCTATTGTTTGAGTTTGGGAACAGACATCCTTGTTTTACTTCTCCTAGCTGACTTGCATGGAATAAACTTGAAGAGATTTTATTCAACCTGAAATCAAAAGTCTAAAAATATGACAGTGATTCACACTATTATATTAGTGTGGATGTCTCAGAACAGGGTGTGACTGAGGCTTTGCTACTTGCGGATAACTAGATAACAGTCTTGGAAGTTTGGGGAGCTTCACATAACCTTCTTTTCCATGTAAACAAGGCAGTGTGTTGTGTTTCTAATGTAAACGCTGCGGTCTCAGATTCTTAGTTGCCACTTTACTCTGAATACACGTCTTTCATTAACACAGGAAATTGTCGCCGCATCAGCGAGGACGGTTTCTGACTATTTTAACTGAAGAGTATTGAATTACCTTACATGTGAAAAATGCTGCAACTGTGGGAAGAACTATAGATGTTTCCCCCCTCTTGTTTTGCTTCCAAATACCTGCATTGCATCTCCATACTGGTAGCTGAGCGGCTTTTCAACCTTGGACTAAAGATATTCCAAGCACAGAGGTAAAAGTTCACATAACAGAACAGATTAGCAAAGCTTGTTTTCGTTCTTGTATATTTTTCAAGCGTGTCATGTAAATCTTCTTAACCTCAAGGTGCGGTTGTGACACAAGAGGTGCATTTACGCTAAAAGAAACACCTGGAGGATATGGAAGGCCGTCTTTGCCCAACCCTTACTATCCCAGGTGTGGTTATGTATTTGCAATTGTGCACAGTTACTCAGCTTTCCGTCTCAAATTTCTCCAGCGTCCCCTGTGATTACCACGTAGGTAATTTGCGGCCGGTTTTTGTAAACTGGAATTGGACAGCATTAGTCATGCAGCCGTTACTACTTGTAACCATAGCAGCAGATTTTGTGTGGTCGTAGCTGTTGATAATTTTTATAGCAGCACAATCTTCTGGTTTTGATCTTCTCGCCACATCAAACCTGTGTTCTTTACCTCTGCCAGCACTCGACCATCCACACCCCCAATCATTGCAGATTACACCGCTCATTTTTGTCTCACAGTTGTCAGCCAGAGAGAAAACAGTGCTTCAGAGGAGTGACATGATTGGTCTTAACCCCGTAGATGGGGACTCTCTGTAAAGCTAGCTGTAAAACAGGACAGGCTGTTGCTGTCTGACTAACCTGACACTCAGTAAGGATCAGGTGAGCTCTGTTTGTGTGCTGATGCCTGTATGTGCCTCCAAAGGCTTGCACACGTCCATTTATGCGTTTATGTCAATCAGTGCATTATGCCTGGGAGCCTGCATGTATTTTCAGTCAGCTCATTTTGACAGCGTAATTGTAGCTGATTTCTGTCCTAGTTATTTCAGCGCCTGTGCTGCAGGTGAGTGCAGCAAGCGGCTCTCGCATGTACCAGCCAGTTTCTTCCCGTTGTGGCAGACAGATGACAATTTGGAACAAGATACAGATAATCAGCTGCCTGTTGGAATCAAGTCAGGGATAATGGTAAAGAAAGTATAATAATCATGCGCCTTGGTAAGTCTGATTTGCCACTATCTTAGCGCGAGAGGTAATTTTGTTTTTCAATGAGGCGGTCTGATTGGGGCTTTTATTATCTTGCATTTATTTCTCTGTTTGAACACCTTGGTGCCTAATCACATTTACTCCACAGCATTAAATAAAAACTGAGATTAATTTGGCCGCTTGTTTTGTCACTGTCACAAATCAAATTGGTCCCTCTGTTGGGTGCTGTTTTCAGACACTGTCCATTCCTCCACAGCTCATCAAATATACATGGCTGGATGACAGAACTTGCTCTCAGTAAGTCACTGAAAAGGTGCCACACATTTGCAGTGACAGTCTTTTCAATCTCGTGGCTTTGTTTGCAGAAGCTGTCAGCTGAGTCGCTAGTCAGTTTGAAAACTGAATAAATGTAACTCCATAACCATTAGCTACATATTTCCCTCCCAGTATCTAATCAACTGGGATTGTTTTGGTGGCTCCATATCCTAATTTGGCTACCAAATCATCATTGTCATCTTGGCGTGACATTTATAGATGGCTGTTTTTATTTTTGTCACTTTGTTTGTTTAATTGGTGTGTGTGTGTGTGTGTGTCTGTGTGTGTGTGTTCTGTTGAAATTATAGATTGCTGGTTTTCATCACAATGGCAACCTGATGCAGGTACTCTGACTTTGTGTGTGTATGCGTGTGTGTGCTTGTAGACTCAACAGTTTGATGAAATATCCATGGTGACACAGTGTCTGGCCTCTCACATGGCCCAGACTATTAATAAGAATAGTGTGAGCCTTTGGGACCAAAGGTCATTTTTAACAATATGCGCACAAACACACATGCATGCGCTTCACACCTGCTTTGTCGTAATAACAGCCAGACACCTCTTAGCTACCTGTCTCAGTTCATTTGTCCACCTAATCATTAGGAGGAATCATTTTCTTCTGAATGCTTACCTAAAAAACCCCAACAATATATCTCCAAAAAATGTATTCCTCCTGTGTCATTAGAATCTGATATGTTATTATCTAACTAGCTATCCCACTCATGCACAAAATTAATTCTTAATTTGTTTGCTGTGTGTTTAGCAGCAACACCCAGGAGAAAATAAAGTTCAATAGCACAGTGTTGATTCACAATGTGCAATAATATAATTGAACCAAAAGGAAGATAGTTGTAATAGATGTTAGAACACAAGTTAATTGTTGATAGAGACTTTTTCATATCATGACATTATGAATGGCATGTTTTTACATCTTATACTACCAGCACAGCTCATCAAGCATAAACATGACAGTTATTATTGCCTGGCCCGGTGCAACTAATTAACATGCTCATCGTGTCTGGTGTAAGCTGTCCAAGAATAAAACCACAAACAGTAGTGTATATCTAGCACAGCCACCTTAGCAAAGCACCAATTCATTATACGCCACCTTAGATAGCAGTGTACACCTAATTAGTTATCCCCATGAATAAGCAAATAGTGCACATTTCTGCAATTACAGTAACTTAGACTTGGCTCTGGTTGGACTCAGCAGCATTTATTTACTACCCGATTGCCTACTAATACAAAATGCTGGAGGACGATAAATAGTCTAATAAGGAATTTGTGGCAGGAGGATAGTTGCTAGCTTGCACTTTGTCATTTCTGCACGTTTGTGAAAGGATATACATTTTTGCACATTTGCAATCTTGGACTCCTCCAGTCGCTCCATCAGTTCAGGCTCTTACCAAGTAATCTAATCGTCTGTCCCTGTTGACCTAAGCCATCTTTTTTTCCACGTTTCATGGAAATTCTGCTCTTAATTTGAAAAATTAAAAAAGAAAAATCAAAGAGCTCTCACATATATCTGTCCATCTGCGGTTTCTGAAGGATGATAATCTCACTGTTTGGGTTTTTAACCCCTTAGCAGTCCAATTAGTCCCCTAAACCATCCAATGTACCGTGGGCGGTACGTCCGACTGCTAACAGGTTAACTTAGATGACTGCAGCCTTTGAAACAAACCCATGGATTACTATCACTTTAGTATGAATACAGACTGTGAAAATAAGAGGGCTGCTTATGTAACCGTGTTAAAGGGCACCAAAATAAAGACTGTTTTAAATCTCCCCTGCCAAAGCCCCTCAAAGAAAACTGAGAGAATATGCATCTTTTTTCTTTTAGACACAGTTACAGTGTAGTAGCTTCATATGCCAAAGTGACTGTATTTGCATTTTGCGGCTTTCTTAAAACTGTGGCCGGTATCATCCACAGTGACGATTTTAAACCGGCAGACGCAGATTGTGGTGGAATGCGGCTGAGATTACTGCCTATCCTTCTCTCTGATCATTTTTTTTTCTAACCCCTCACTCTCACACAAGTTCGGCCCCCATTACTCCAAGGACTTGAAGCATGAAATGGGCTTGCCAGCATGTGGATGTCAGATTCTTGGATGTTGAAGCAGAGACTACTTGATCGACACTAGTGGAATGAAAGGCAGGAAGCCACGCAGTGAACGACATTGTCATTTAAATGCATTTGAGTTGAATTAACAGTGACAACCTGGAATTCCTGGAATTCGAACGGGTCGTAGTTTGTTTAGTGAAAGCAATCGATTGTGCACAGTGAACCCTCATAGGGGGTGAAACATTCTCATTTAACACTCACTCATTAAAAAAATCTGATATTTTCATACTTTGCGAGGCTAAAGATCGCGGGGAGTGGAGGCTTAAGCTTCCATGCTGGTGTGGTTGTCAATAAATAGCAACCCCTATTCCCTTATGTCTTATCCTGAATACCAATCTTTCTTCATCACTGTCTCAGTTAATATATAATATTAGAGTTTGAATTCTATGATGGAGTGCCCCAAGGCAAGGTGTGATTTTTTAAATTTTTTTTCCCTTTCATTTTCATCAGCCGTGACCCTGTCATCTCCTCAGGCAACGCAGGGAGATTGTTCAGCTCATGAGAATTGACTAGCTAATCCAGAGCAAAGCACTGCCAGACAGAGCAGACACTGCAGGCCGCCTTCATTCGTCAGACTTAGGCATTACAACCGTCATGAGCCACTGATGAATTTGCTATCAATGGTCCATAAAACTGAGTGTGTGTGTCTGTGTGTACATGTGAGACAGAGACCCACAGAGTCTTTTATTAATGACTCTAGCATCTCATTTGAGATGAAAGGCATATAAATGCGGGCAGTCTGCCCTGAGTGATGTGTGTGGGACCAGATGGGAAATGTGCACGTGTTTTCACTTGCTTGAGAAGCTGCGTGTGAAAGTGACGTATGTCACCTTTGCTGCCCTTCTGGCAGATGTTTAACACCTCATTTGTACCTGGCGATCATACTGTATTTAACACTGAAATATTAAATAAATCATGGGTGACAGCTGAAACCACATTAAAGGGAAGATTTAGTCCCCTTTCTAAAGTTTATGTGTATCAGCTGATACAATTTTCCTATATATTATGTACAGAGTTTCCACGATCAACAGCTGGGTTCTTTTCTTTTTGTACGTCATAAAAAATCATTTAGCATATTCATGATCATGTAATTTCCCTGACTTTATTAATGCAAATGTTTCCTCTGTGTGGATCCATAAACTGCGGACTGATTTAGGTTAGGCTTAGTTGGTGTTTACTACAGCTGGGTCCATAAGTATTCGCAAAATGACAGATATTTAAGTTTACCTCTGTACACCACCACAGCTGATTTTATATCAGACAATCAAGATGTGATTGAAGTTCAGACTTTGAGCTTTAATTCAAGGGGTTCAACAGACGTATTGTTAAACCCCTTGAAACAGGAATTACAGACATTTTTATACACAGGCCCAATTTTCAGAGGCTCAAAAGTAATTGGGTAATTCCAAGCACTTTCATGGCCAAGTGAAGCCTTTTCCCTCATTATTCCTTGACAGTTGGTACAGATAAAACAAAAATCTGAAAATCATTTCAGATGTTTCAAATGAACAATCTGGTATGTTCTTAAAAAATGGAATGCACTGGCCAGCTCAGCAACACCAAAGAAAAAGAAAGCACAGAAAACAACTAAGGTGGGTCATCACCTGGACAAGAACCCTTCACTCATCTAACCAAGTCAGTGACTCTTGAGAAGTAGGTGTCTCATTATCAGTCTACAATCACAAGACACCTTCGTGAAACTAACTACACAGGGTTTTCAAAAAGGTCCAAACCACTTGATACACTCAAGATTAGGAACTCCAGATTAAACTTTGCCAGAAAAAAACATCTGAAAGAGCCCGCACAGTTCTCGAGGGAAAAACAAATTGTTTGGACAGATGAAACTAAAATGAACTTGTACCACTATGACAGGATAAGAAAAGTATGGAGAAGAAAAGGAACAGCTCATGGTCTGAAGCCGACTGGCTTGTCTGAATTTTGTGGCGGTATATAGAGGAAGTATTACAAAAATAGGTGCCTTCAAATAGAAATGGATATTTGCGATGAACGAAAAGCAGAATCTCAAAAAATATATAGCATAATATAAAACAAACTGGCATACATATATATATGAACTATAAGGCTCTACTTTTCCCAGAGGACTCAGATTGTCATAGGAATGAAAGGTAAGATAATGGCTGCTTTTAAAGAGCAAACATGAATTATTATCCCACCATGCATTCGCTAATGTGTAGGGATAAGCACATATGAGTTTTTCCCGGTAAGTCTTTTTGCTGAGCTTAGATGAAACAAATGGCAATAAAGCATCCTTAGCACCACTGATTGCACAGGTGTTTCAGTATCTCTCATTTCTGATTTGCTGGCTGCAGAGCGCAGCCATTGATATGAGACTTAAGTGCTTTTTCCTGGAATAAAATCATTATAAGGAAATGAAACTCTGCTTGAGAAGGTGCATTAGCCTTAAGGGTATTGTGCATGTAGTTTCCTATGGAGTAACACTGCTGATCCTTATAGATTTTATAGGAGCCTAAGTGTTGCCCTGTCACAAAGACTTTAAAGGGAACACGAACATCAAGTCTGTGGGGCTTAATTTGTCAAAATGGTTCAAAAATATATTATTTATATAGAAAACATTAGGTAGTTGTTAACTTATTAAACATCTGAGTGGTTTTATTTCTTGCTATGATTAAGCACTTAGAAATATGTGTGACATTTGGCAAAAGTGTTGGCAGGACTGAAAAGTGTGTTCAGAGCTCCACTGCTGCCCACAGAGCATCCACTTTGGCTTGTAATGGTGCTCACAATGCACATAGTTGTGTGCATCAGTTAGATACAAAAGAATGAGTTTTATAACCTGCAGAAAAAAGCCCCCTTAATTGCATTATCGTAAATGTATTTGTTTTTAAATCTATTCAAAAGAAGGTTTAAGCTTTTAACCCAGCAAAGCATCTCTGAATGGATTTTAGAGAGCGTTTGTTTGAATGCAATTATTCAAGCATAGGCTATAGCTTAGCTGCCAAGCGCGAACAAATAAGAGGATGTGGGCTGTTGCCTTCCGTCACATTCTTGACCCCAGCTGCTCTTTCATTCCTTTTCTTATTTAACACATTCCTTATTTGGGTTGTTCCCTTAGTCCTGTGATAAAGTATGCTATGCTTCCAAACTACACATATACCTTTTCATCTAGGCTTACTGGCACTTTACAGCATTTTCCTGTCATACAGTATGGCATGTTCAAAGGGTTTAAAAGGATACGATTATGTTGCACTATGACTGGACTTGGGAAATGAGACATATTGGAGAAATCAAAGTGGCATAATAATAATGTGCTCAGTTACATAGTTAATATCAAATAAACATTCGATCTAGAATTTCCATTCTAAGTGTTCCTGGTCCAATATTTATACATGGTTCTCTGCACACAATAAGTTGGAGCCATTATGTTCTATGTGTGCTGGAGTAAAGCTGCCTGTCACAGTAACGACACCATCTTCTGTGCTGTACCGGGGGTCTGTATGTCCTCAGTCTGCAAGCTGGCTGAATGAGAATTCTATGGGAACAATTGGCCCATTAATTGATTTTGTCTCCAGTATCAGGCAAAAAAAACCGAACCCCACCTTGTCTTTTTCTCCCATTCACTCTAAAGAGGGAAAACCAATCTAAAAATTACCCCCCTCTAGACACTTACTGTCATTCCCTATCAATTTTCAACCTCCATTGCTGTTTCAGCCAGGTCCAATCTCAGCTGCCTCGTGGCCACAGGACTCTCTGACAGATTGCTGGACCCTTTTTTCAACTTTATTTTGTGAGGCTTGCAGTTTTGGCGCAAGTGAGAGAAATGGGAACTGCAGCATGGAAGAAGAACACAGGAAAGGAGAGTAAGCCGATGATACAAAGAAAGGAGACAGAGAAAGATGGAGATGGCCTTGTATTGACATATAATCATCAACAGTAATCCCCTGGGAAACACGGTGTGTTCCTGTGGAAGGAGATCTACTTAGCGCAGTGGCTAAATAGTTCTTGTAGGCCCAGAAAAATAATAGAGTTCAAGACTAATTCAATTTTCAGAGGGTCTCTGTTCTACTCCAATTTTCATTTTCTTTTTTTCACCATTCATGAAGAAAGGATGATGGATTTTGTATCCCCAGAGAAGTTTTGGTGTTTTATGATTGTTTTCCACCATACCAAACCTGTCACACCTAGGCTGCCGCATTATTTAGGAAGACGGCTTGAGACATTTTGCTTAAATCACATAAATAGGAAATGACACTGATCAAATTCATAATTCAGTGGGACCAGCTGAACGCCAGCTGATGCATTGCTGCTTTTATGCAAATGCACACACTTTAGCAGTCATTTCCATCAGCGGCTGGGGATGGAGATTTTATTTACTGTTTCAATGAATCACAATAACTAGAGGCGAGTACGTTCAGGGAGTCTGAACACAACGACTGCAGAGATGGAGGGAGGTCAATAAATGCACATATTCCTTCACCATTCGAGTGAGAGACAAAGATCAGTCGTCATTAGCCCCGGTCTAATCCCTATGGCTCTTCACAGTTGCATAAAGCTTAAGTCAGAGATACACTTTAAACTGTTACTATTTAAAGAATTTCTGTTTACAATTTTGACTATTTCTAGGTAGAGACGGAAAACATGAAGAAAAAAAATCCCAAGTTAATGCTTTTACTAGGAAAATTGTGAATGTGCCAGTGAAAAAGGATTTTGGTCTTAAAATCCAGCTTTGTACATTTGTCTTCTTTAAAGAATTCAGTAAATGCTGCGTTGCAAAAACCATTAAACTAAACGGTTCTCGGCACTTTATAGTTTCCTGCAATGTATCCTTCTGAGACTTGAGCGCATGTTTAGCTGCATGTTTTTAAGTCTCCAGCTATTTAGGATTAGTTGGACCTGATAAGTGTGAAAACTAAGCACCATTGTTTAACAGAAACTAATTTTTAAAATAAAGTCACCAGTGTTTAAGAAGGCAACAAATTGCTTTATTGACCAGAATGAATGTATGAAGTGCAGATAAGTCTAAATGTTGTATCCCTATATAAGGGTGAAGTGTCTCAGGAGGTTAAAGCTTTTCTTTTTTGTGAGTTTAAGCTGACTAACAACTGGCAGATAAACCTGTGCAAAAGCAGATTGCATCAGTGTGTTAATCCAGTGAGTTCTATAAATGTATAATTCAGTTTTATTGCACCTAGGGATATGTTTGTATAGATCATATCAGAAAAGTAAGGAGATGCCCCGTGGGGTGAGAAACACGAGCATTTAGACAAACACAAGCTATAAACAGCTCAGCTGTAGGCTCAATACAATTGCAAGTCCAGAGACTGAAACATATTCAAAATATCAGGGAGGGTAAACAACCCCAGTACAGGGCAAGAAGAACATTTAAGAGCTGTCATAACTGATATTTACTTACATGTTCCTCTTGGTTATTCTGCTGTAAAACGTAATGTTCAAAATTGTATTTTTAATTTTGATTTAGCATGATTTAGAATGATGTAAAATGTGGTAACTCTCCCAGGGATGCTACTTTAGTTCTATTATCAGAGGATTTATTTACTATGAAGTTAAAGTTCAGCTGAACAGACTCATATGATTACATGAAAACCTAATAATTTACAGTATTACTTACTCTGTTATTAGACTGATGAAGCCCATAGTTTTCAGATCTTTTTATTTTCATTGTCTTAGTGTAAACAGCAGTGAGTTTGAGTGCTTCATTTGAGTGTCTGTTGAACTATAAAAGGCTATGCAGAGATTTTCTGGTCTGTTTCAAAGGCCATAAACAGCTTTTCTTTTCAGACCACTTGTCCATAGTCTTGCTCTCCACAGCTTTACTGCTGGTTTGACCAATGACCTATTTCAGTTGTTCCGTCTGTCACTTGAGTCTCAAATGGATTATGTTTGCAAACCATGATTGGGTGCAAACTAGACATTCCATGTTCCTAGCTTTTGACTGCCAAATGCCAAGAGGCCTCAAAGCTTGCAGGGTTTGTGCCCCACTTAAGAACTCAAACCAGAGATAAATGGTTCCTGTTCATGACCCTTAGCGTTTGTAGACCACTCTGAATAAAAAATGTAAGTTTGATCTGTGGGTGAACAGCTTGGCAGCTTTAAAGGAGAAAAGGAAAAAAACACACCTTCAGCCACTGAAGGAAACCGTTTTCAGCAAAAAGCTCTAAAACACCAGACGCTAAACATAGTGGAGTACAGCTATAGAAGCAGATGTGTCCTCCAGGATATTCTGGTTGGAACAAAGGAAGAAAAAAAGAGGGAAAACAGAGGAGTAAATGTTGCAGTACAGTTATCAGCTTGCCAGAAACGCAAATCAGTCAGTCCAGCTGAATGATAATGTTGAGTAAATAACTGTTGGTCAGGTTTGCAAATTCCTCTCAAGGAGTAGATAAATGTTCATATCTTGTTACAACCTGCAAGTGGTCACTGGTGTTTGCCTGTGTGTGTGCATGCGTGCTTTTGTGTGTTTGTGTGTGTGTTTAGCTCTAAATTGAAATGGCAGTGAAGTAACAACCATGCTAACATGTAGTTTGGAAGAAGCAACCTTTATAATGCTGGTTAAACAGCACTTACGTAGTAACGGTGGCTGTTTGGTGAAGTGAGTAGTTATGTATTACGTTTACTGTTTCAAAATTAGTTTCTTTCTCTATGTGTCTGAACTGAGGGTGCCATATAATTTATGATCTGACAAGCCGCAAATTCCCCTTGTTCAGTGTTGGTGCAATCAAAACTGGTTTGCGTAATCTCGTTATCACCACTTGTCTTCTATGCCCTATTTGACTCAGCATTTAGATTACAGTTACAGTTTTACAGTTTTATTCATAAAGAAGTAATCAGTCACCCAGATGTAGGGTCACAAAGTCAAGCGACAGAAAACAGATGGAAATAATGTAAAAGGAAAAATAAAATGTGTCATACATCTGGTATGTTAGGCTTAGATGTTAACTGTAATTGGGGGAAAAAGAAAATAAAGAGAAAAAAAATTTGATTGCATTTTACATTTTTTGCATCTGCAAATATGAGAGGGTCTTTAAGGGTCAAAGAGATGTAGATTATGTTATTAGAGGGGGTATGTGGGCTCTGCACTGCCACTCTAGTATTCTCCAATTTGTTGTAGTATAATAGTAGTATAATAACAACAACTACGACCCCTAGCTGTATGTGTGCAAATTAGCAAGAGAGTAAAATCCCAGTTAGAGGTAACCGACGGCCACCACTGATATATATACATCATCTCATCCCATCTAGTTCTGAGGTTATGATTGGAATGGATATAAGGAGTGTGTAATTCTGCCTGTTAATGAACAATGTGATCACCAGGCGGCCGTGCAGATGATCCTTCATTGAAAATGTGTAAATTGCACCTCTAGTCTTGTCTGCATGTGTGTGGTACTTTAATAAGAAATAAATAACATAAGACTTGATCAACCTGCGTTGCTGCAGAACAGCTTAAGTTGTTAATGCATTTCTTGTTCCCTGAAAACTGCCTCTTTGAATAATTATGAAATGTACATTTTTTTTAAAGATTTGTGTAACCTTACCTTTTTTTTAACCTCTGGCAATCCCCCACTTACCTTTGTACCATTTCAAGCTATTCATTGGACTCGAACTGAAATTCAATAAGAACTGGAAGAATTGGGGTGTTCTAAAAATTTCCTCTGGTAATATACATAAAAAACCCACACAGCAAACTCTGATTACAGTTCTTCATCAGCCTTCCCTTTCCACTCCTGTTGCACATCAACTGTCAGCAGGGCAGCGTTCTGATTAGATACTCAACAGCCAATTTAGTCGATCTCAGGAGGCTGTCCTTCGTCACAGTGATGGGAACAGTCACGCCAATCCAAACTCAAATAAACAACTCTGTGTTGCCAAACTGTTTTTGTGCTTACACTCCTACATACTGACAGAATCATTGTTTTTAGTTTGTATGTCTTTGTTCCTGCTTGAGAAGAGAAGTAATTAAGGCCAGAAGGTTTTTGTTGACAGTTGTGTGGCAGTGGAGCTTTGTGCGCGATATCTTCATGTGACTGTGAATGCTGCTAAGTGGGATGATGTAATTGACATGATTTGAAAACCCCAGACCCGTAATCATGTTGTTTCTGATTCAGGGTCACTATACTCCACAATGCTGTGGACTTGCTGAGGGTCACATTTTTTTAATAAGCTGTATAAGAAAAATAGCTATTTCTTTTCTATTAAACAATCTATAAATCATATTAAATGCTTTTTAAAGCACTTCATTTGCCCACTGAAATCACTTCAAGAAATTAAGTATGCAGTATTTTCAAATGTATTTGTACAATATAAAAAAAGTTACTAAAGTTTTATTAAAAAGTATTTATTAAAATACCCCAATAATTTAAATGTACACATACATAAACACTGTAAATTGTGGGCATCACATTTTCCCTGAGATAGAAGTTGGCGCCTCTTCCAGGCAGGACCTAGAGCTGTATGGGGTCCTGAAGTGGTGAGCAGAAAAGATACGACTTATCAGGAAGCTCCCACTCTGTCATTGTAATGCGGCGCTACCCTGATCCCTTTTGCTAACCTAGAGGCTATGTGGACACTGAAAAATAGGTGATAGTCTTCGCCCCACCACATCCTGCCCCCCACACTCAAACCCTGTCATATCTGGAGTGCTCCACTCCACACTGAGCTTGCCTCCAGAGTGCAGGGTTAGACAATAACATATCTGTTACGCTCTTTATGTTAAGCGCCCTTTTGGTGGTAACCATTGTTGTATTTTTTTAATGTCATGATGATTTATTAACTCACCAAATTCAAATTAGCAGTAGAATGTAGACTCAAAGTCTTTCTCATTTATACCTGTGTAAACCACTCAACACTACCTACTTCTTGCTAAGCATAGTATATGCAACAAATTATATTTTAACTAACATAAAAAAATGTAGCTGTAAACTCAAAGTACTGCAGGATTGCACGTGCTTATACGGTAGTTTGTTTTTTATAATGGACACACAGAAAATAATTCCAGTCATGGATTTCAGTAAGGCAAGCAAAAGGTATTCATATGTATAGGTGAATATTTTACATAATACATTAAAAACACATTGCTTAAAAATAGAAATTAAAACCTAACGGTGTAAATTTAGAGCATGACAACTCTAAGCGTAAGATAGGGAATTGTGAATGCTCGAATACAGTGCACACGTCTATACATGTTTTTAACCTCATAAAGTCAGAGTGAGAGCTATATTGTTCTATATTTGTGTAAGCTCCATGTTGCGCTGGGAAGAAAAGAAATAAGTTTTATGTCGAGAAATATTTTTTTCAGTCTTTGCTTCTCAGTAAATCATTGTAATCTCTTAGAAAACTAGTGATTTGTTTACTGAACACAAAAAACAGTGTATGCACAACTTGCCTATATGCCTATATGAACTGTAGCCCCAGCCTTCTATGTCCATAAGAGGGCTATCTCTGAGTTGAATGGTTATGAGGTGCTCCAACATGGACCCTTCTTGCTGCCAGAGTAGCACAGACATTTCTAAACTAGGAGTATATCCAGACTTCCTTGGCTAGGATTTAGTCCCAGTATGTCTCCAATTGAACGTGCCGGGGAAATCCTGGGTCGACGTGATCATCAGATGCCACCATCAATGACTACTGCACTGCAGCTGCAGGCTGCACTCAAATCTGTTGTTGAGCAATTGAGCAACAGCAGATCTGGATACTTGTTCAGTCCATACACAGATGGGTGACTGCTTGCATCATGTCCAGAAGAGGCTATACCTCATATTAAACATCTTGTTTATGCCTACATTACAATGTTGTTCCATAACATCTGTTTAAAACACTTTTTTTTTCCAATTTGAAGAAGAAAAAAAAAATTCCCAATTAAAAAAAAAAAATTAATTAAAAGCAAAAAATACATATAAACTATATTAATCCTCAGATGCCATCTATAATGTATAACTATGATTGAATTAGATCATTAGAATGTTGATCTGTATTTATGGGTTGGTTATTGGAGACTGAACACACAATTTCAATATACTTGCCCATTATATAGAACTCCTTGTGTTGCTGCCTTTGCACAATCAATACATGCAAACTTAATGAATAAGAAATTAAACTGAGTCTGTGGCTATTATAGGATTTTTAAAAACTCATGAACTGTATCTTGCGCTCGGCTGTTTCCAGAACGGGACAGTTCTCGGATTGCCAATAAGGGTGTTGCTGCTTGAGTTGCTCCGTAAAATGTGGTTCTATTATCAGGTCCATTAAGTATACCTCTGTGTAATGACACTCCACTCGCCAACGTTTCTCTCTCGACCCTTCTCCTAATAACCCCTTTTACATTTCATTTTCGTTATTTAGCGGGCAGCACTTATCCTCAGCCACTTTACATTTTGCCAGTGATCAAATTAATGGAGTCAAAAGGCCTGGGAAGCAGGTAAATGTCATACGGGCAAAGCAGTGGGACTAATTGTAGTTTCAGGGGAGGCAAGATGGGACCTAAAGTGATCCATGCTGCGCGAAAATGTATCGGAGCAAGGCTTACATATCCTCTCTTATGGTTTGTTGTCATAGTTTATTGTAGTCTTGAAGGTCTCTAGTGTCCTTATGTAAGAAATCAGTCATAGGTATGGGTGCAGAAGGGGATGATGCAGTTTAACACCAGCAACCTTGAAAAGGATAAGCGGAAGCGAATGGATGGATGGAATGCATTAATCACAAAAAAGTAAATGAAAAGAAATAATTGATGTCAGGAATCACTATGGCAGCATTTAAACGCAGTATGGTTTTATTTGGAGGCATTGCATTGTGTTTGTAATAATGTTACTGTCCGTGGATGTGACACATATAACAAAATTTGTTGTCTCTCAAGCAATCACTTCTGTAATTTCAAACATAGGTACATATATATATATATAGTATATATAATATACCACCTAATTTAATTGATCCGGTCCAAACAGGGTTTGAAGTTGAATGAAAGAAAGTCGCACCGCACACATGCTCAATTAATTTAAGTACATAAAGTATAAAACAGTCTACTTAAGAGATGAAAATACCATGAGAATTTAAAATGCTTTAAAACAATATAAAATGCTATGACAAACAGGCCTAAATGCCTTAAAAAAAGACAGTTTAAAAGCACATTGTGCAGAGTGCTGTTACTGTGCATCTAGTGACTTAGAGCTATTGTCTGTAACAAGATTATAGAAGCACGTTCTTTAGATAACAGACAGTTGCCTCGCTTCCACATGGAAACTTCTGATTAGGTTCTGATTAAGGGACTTGCAATCATCTTCTCCACGTTCAAATTTTACATGACCAGAAATCCTAACCTTGACTGAATGCAGTTCTTTTTTCTCTTTTTTTTGTAATGCTGTTTAAATTTAGAAAAGCATCACTTATTACATCTTTGAAATTCTTGGTTCAAATGTGCAACAATGACCAGGAAATACAGAGGACATTTGTCATCCTTAGTTGTCCCATTCATCTCAGATTTTATTTTTTCAGTGTGAGTTGGAGCTGGAGTCTCAGAGTATGAAGTGTGATTTATGCATGGCACTTGGTACTGGAACTGCACGAGATGGGGTAAAGCAGTTCCCCTCACCCCCACCCTCCCCCTTTGCCCCGAGGATGCATGAAATTAAGCAGAATGACTCTACTCATCCGACTATAAATGACGCTCCATATGCTCCACCTAGACACCCGCGTTCAGTGTGCCAAGAATCACAATTTTGGATTTTATTTTTTCGTTTTAATGTGAAAAATTGAAGTGTGACATTTGTCTGTTGTGGCTTGTTTTAAAAGGGAGCGAAATCCTCTCACTGCTGCTGGTGCTTTGAAAGCACTTTAAAAATTTTTTACCCCGAGTCAAATTGCGAGGGAAAAAAACAACAAAAAAACAAAAAACAATAGTCTGTGCTGTTGTTTTTCATTTTGTCGTTTTTCGTCTTTGTCACAACGACAGGGAGGAGTACTTTAAAGCACCATTCAATGAATATTAAATGAGTACTCCTCCCGCCTTTACTCGTCAATCCTGTCAACACAGAGAAGGTTCAACAGACGACTTCAAAGACAAATTTCATTACACAATCAGTGCCTTGTCTCTACTCATCTGATGGACCGCACCTATCTCTGTGATGCTTATTACTGTCAGTAATTTGGCTCTGCAGTTATCTCAATAACAAATAAAACCGCAGCCTCCCGTGGTGATGTTAAATCAGTTTAGCATTTCACACACAACAATTTCTGCAGTCATGTAGCTGTTCAAAGCCGATGCACCAGTATGAGACCCAATTCCAGCAAGCATGTGACCCTTCTCTCTCTGCTGAAGTAACACTTTTATTTTGGCTTAAATGCATATTCACTGTTAAAACTGTGCAGCGATTCACAATTGCACTAATTTGGGCAACGTTGTGGTAAAGCTCTCTTCCTTTTCTGCAAATTGCAGTTCTGCTGCGTGAAGAGGTGGCCCAGCTCCAGGAAGAGGTGCACCTGCTGCGGCAGATGAAGGACATGTTGAATAAGGACCTGGAGGAGACCCAGGGAGGTTGCTCGGCTGACGTGCTCTCTGCCACTGAACTCCGTGTGCAGCTGGCGCAGAAGGAACAGGAGCTGGATCGAGCCAAGGAGGCTCTGCAAGGTAAGGACTGTCAGGAAACAAGAAACTGTGTGTGCTGTTTAAAACACAGACTTTTTTTTATTTAAGAAGAAATGTGGAAAGTTCTTGGTATTAATTCGATTTCTTTACAACATTTTCTGATCGGTAGTAGCAACCAGTTTTAATAATACAGGTAGGTAACATTTAGCCCAGGAGTTTGCTCACTGTGTGAAGACAAGCACCTCCTGACCGTTTTATCTAATGATAAGCTTTTGCCTACAAGAACAATTAAATTATATTTCTACGAACAAAAGAAGGGTGAAAGAAAACAAAATACTAAATGGAAAAGTGTAGGTCTTAACCTTTAAATTGATCTTGTTTTTCATTAAAAATTGGAACATGGACATCATCACTTACAGTCTGATTTCATGGCACTATTCCACAGAAGTTTTCATCTCGGGCTGACAGATTATGTGCTCTACCCGTCTTCTTCTTCTTCATGTAGTCTTTTTTACATGTCAGCTTCAATGAGCAAACTTGTTTTTCACATGTTTCACTTTTTAGAAGCACAGGGGAAGCAATATTCAGAACCTCTGTTATGTCAGCCTGAACGCATTTTCACTTTTTTTCATCATTCCTATGGAGACTCTTTAAAAAGCCTGTTTTGGCTTCCTCATTGTACACGATTGTATCAGTTTTTAAAGTCCAGTGCAGGCTTTTCTCTTACAACATCTCTCATCACCACTTGCTCAGCTTCACGTGGATATAAACATGTTTCCTTATATAGAAAAATGGGGGCTGGACAGTAATGCAGATGGCTGATTGTAAGGAGATTGCACAAGCCTCTTGGTTTGAACTGATTCTGATTTATTAACATGTGCACAGTGGAAAGAAGAAAATATGCCGGTGTGCATATTTCATAAACCGAATGGTAGCTTTGCATATGCACTTGTTTTTTGTGCAGGATAAGAATGTTCTCATGTGTGTATTAGTCAATAAGTATCACTGAGTTTCTGTAATATTGTAATATAAGTCTTTTGGTTCCTGTTGTAATTTGAATATTTAACTTTTTCCAGTGCTCCCCTGTCTTTGATCCCTCTGTGTTTGTGTCTTCACCTCGCAGTTTGTTTTGCTAATTACTTTTCTTAGTGTGCTTGTCGTACTTTTTACTTCCTGTCTGTTTCTTTCCCTGATTCCCTGAGTGTTTTCACCTGCTAATTGCTTCCTCCTCTGTTTCGCCCTCGTCTGTGTCCTGTTCCCTAATTAGTGCTCTGTGTACATATAGTCCTGTGCGTCGCCTCTCTGTTTGCGGTCCTGTGATTAACCTTTTTTGTGGATCTTTTTTTTTTTCTCTTTTGTTGCTTTGTATTTTCGGTAGTGTGTGTGTGTTTCTTTGGACTCTGATCATCCTTTTGGAATTGTTTTTTTTGTCGTTGATATTCTACATTTGGGTCCTTTCCTCACCGCTACTCCTGAAAAAAAAAAAGCAGAACAAGTGTAGGTTCAGGTAAATGTGTCCTGTTGGGGGAAACAACACAACACAATTTTTTAAAAAAAGTGGCACATTTCCCTCTTCCTTGGTCAAAGCATTCAATTTAGTATCCTGTTGCTTTAAATCTCTTGTTTGCTGCTCCCGCTCCTGCTGAGACAAAACCTGTGCAGCCTTTTGCTCCATCGGGCTTTTCTTTTCTATTCATCATAATGTTAACATAAGTGTCTGTATTAGTGTGGTTGATGCAGCCCATTAGTTGCATTATGGTCCATTAGCATGTGTTATGCTAGAGAGATGGAGTTATATCTCGGGGTGAGAGGAGACGCAGATGCTTGGACTATTTTAAAAGGAAAAAGAAAAAGCTCTCCACGCTTTTGGCAAATCGAGCTGCTCTTCTCCAACTGTGCAGCATGACACAAATACAGCTCAACATAATGTAGAAGATTCAAGAAGGTGATTTTAAAATAAATAACGTTACTAAGGTGTCTGTAATAGCTAGCTTCACATAGATCTTTCATCTCCCTGAAGTCTCGTTTTTGGCTTGGTCATATATCTAACTAAAACGTGAGGGCAGGTCATTAAATAAAATAAGCCTTTTTAACTTTTTATCTAGGATTGAATTGGGAATATGCACACCAGTGACAAAATAAAGTTTTAAAGCATTGGGCCAGCGTGTGCCATCAAAACAGCGTACTGGTGTCTTGGTATTGATTGTCCAAGCCTTTAGGACACTGCTGGAGGGATGGACCCACCAGCCTTCTAAGACATTGTGTAATGTGGTGCTTTGATGGTCCAAGTAGAGCGCTGTTGAACATGTTGGTCAAAAGATGATCATCGTTGTCAAACCATTCATTGACCCATTATGTCCTGTGAACAAAGGCGTTACATCCTGGAAAAAAATGTTCTCATTAGGAAGGATGTGCTTCATCACATAATGAAGGTGGTCACTGACAACTTGGTACTGATTTGCAGTGCGGGCAGACGTCTTCTTTTTTTTTTTTCCTTTAATTTGCTACCTGTCTTTGCTTACATGCTGCTTTCTCAGAGAGTCTGCAGTTAGTAAAGAAATGAACATTGCCAGGCAGTTTAGAGTGGATTGCAGGGCATCAAGCAGAGATGTCATCAGTGTGGCAGTGAATTATTTTTTTCAAAGAATTATCGCCCATGGAATGAGGCAGAACACAAAAACTACCATTTGGTATCAGACAAAAGCATGACATGCTGTCAGGGGATTTTGTTGCTGCGACATTTCACTTGACACTTGCAGCCTACGCTTTTTGGAAGAATTGAACGAAAACAAAATGGGCTGGGGCAGAGTAGAATAGAGCACACATCAAATAAATACTTATCTCTTCTTCAGCGGGATGTTGGCTGTCTGAACATAGTGCACACAGGCTCATACAGTCATTTGTATGACTCAGGCCTGTTAATGAAGGCCAAAGCCTACCAGCCCCAGCAGGCACTGACGGTAATCGGCAGCTAATGAAAGCTTTATAAAAGCGGACTTTGGTTGGCTTACGAGGGCCAGAAACGTTAAGCGGGGTGGATCTAGTCTACAATTAAGCTGGGGTATGTGGGAGGACAAGAGGAAATTGGGTGTTGTCATATTCAGGTTTCGTTCTGCTGGGGTAAGTTCACCAGGCGAATTGAAGTGACTGTGAACTTGAGTATGAAGTCATTCCTGTTGCTATTTTTCATTTTGTGCTTTCCCTCCCCCTCTGGAAGGCATTTCCTATGAGGAACAGAAGGACAAGCTGATATTCAGTCAGAGCTCTTGGTCAGTTAGATGACCCTCAGCCACTCTTTCTACTTGAATTGGGTTTGGATTTCTACTGTTTAGATTAAGCTTTTTCTTTTTGATAAAGATTATAGGTAGGGATAAATCAGGTGACCCTGAATCCCCCCATAGTTACGCTGCAATAGGCCTAGGATGCTGGGCCACCTGTTTTCAATTACTATGCATTTAAATGCAAGTTATTATTTATCTGTAGCTCTTCCACAGCGTGTCTTTTGTCCCATCTTCCTCCCCTCAACCTCAACTGGCTGTCCCTCCCAGAGCCTGGTTCTGCCACAGGAGTTTTTCTTTCCCACTGTCGCCAATAGCTTGCTCATACAGGGTAGTGTGACTGTGGGGTTTTCTCTCTATTATTGTAGGGTCTTTGCTTTTTACAATATAAAGCTCCTTAAGTCAGCTGTTGTTGTGATTTGGCACAATATAAATAACATTGACGTGAAAATTGAATGAGATTTGCATTCACATGTAAACGAAGCAAAACTGTTTACATGTTATTGTTATTTTCCCACTGGCCTGGTCTTTACAGCAGAAGTTCGTTTCAGCTCTTTTGTAAGTCTGCAGTTGTCACTCTCAATCTTCATGCACTGAGACTACTGCACACTCCAAACGTATAATTTCTGAAGACAGCTGTGAAAGGCCAGCAACTGCATTTCCTAGCTTTTTCTTTTTGTGCTGTTGGCTTGGGGTGGGTAGCAGCTAGTGAATGCTGGCTCTGGCCTCAGCAATATTTACAGTTGTTTCTAAGTAGAAAGTAGAAACACATCTTTCATCCTTCTTTTGTTGTTTTTGTTCCTTTTCCAACTTCTGCTTCGCAATGCATTCAAGTTTCTTGCTGCCAATGTTGGCACATGGTACTGGATCACACTGATGACGATGTTTTTGTGTGTATTAATATCTTAATAGGCTGATACCGTTATGAGAAAGCATGAACAGAAAATTAGTAATAAGAAAATAGACAAAATATTTCTAAAAGGAAAGAAACAGAGAATTATCAGAAAAAATTATGCTTTGAAGGTCTTTCAAAGTTTTTTCTTCAGACTGCAGTGGCAGGATTTTAAAAAACAATATCTACAACAGAAGAACATCTGAAGTCATGACCATAGAAAATATGAAAACATCCAGCAAAGGCCTTACACAGGACCCGAAAGGATGCATGTCAAGAAGCCATCCTGATGAAGGAAAAGACTGACACTATAGACTGACACTATCAGTCATGGATTGGCCTCCCCAGAGTCCAGACCTAGAGAAAAAGGCAATAAACTCCAAAGAAGAGCTTTGAATGTCCTTCAAGAAACCTGGAGAACGATTCCTGAAGACTACTTAAAAAGAATTACAAGAAGGTTTGGCTTAGAGGGTTCAGACTGTGCTTAAGAATAAAGATAATTATACAAAATCTCAACTTTCAAGCTCATTATAATTGTACAAACTCTGCTTTTTCCTTGCATACTACAGTCCCAATCAAAGGTTTATGACCACTTGGAAAAATGGGAAAAATCATATTTTGCATGGTTGGATCTTAACAAGGTTCCAAGTAGAGCTCCAACATGCAACAAGAAGAAATGGAAGTGAGACATAACATTCTTTTGAGCATGCAATTTATTGAAAACAGCGAGTAAACTGAAACAGGCTGTTTTACAGCTGATCAAAAGTTTAAGACCACACCTCCAACAAACTCAAACTCCCCAGAAATCAAAGTTCCAAACATCAACTCAGTAATGAGTATATTTCCACATATGATTGCCCATGTTTCAGTATTTCCAGTTTCTGAGGAAATATTAAAATTAATGAGGGGTGACTCAAGACTTTTGCAGAATTCTATACATGGAGGATTACTAATGTACAAGTAATTTCAGTTTTCATTATGTGTGTAGAGTACATCTCATCTCTGCCTGAAAAACTACTGCAAAAAAGCTCTGGATCTTATTATGCAGTGCATGAAGGCACACGTTTTTAAACAGTAGCAGCTCTGAATGGTCAGAATCATTGTTGGCATGAGAACCCACCCAGAGCTAAAGGTCTTAAATTCAATGAATTGTCCAAATAGAGGCACGCAATCATTTTTTTTCTCAGTTTCTTTTAAATCAGGCTTTTAAGCAACTGAACAAGCGCTTTTTTTTTTTAAAGATACTGAGTCCATTAGTAATCAATGTGTGCTTGACTTTGATGCCTTCCTTTACATCTTGGAATTTGGTAGATTTAAAGTACTTAGGTGTAACTCAAGTGTTAATCGTGGGCAAGGGGGCCCACTTTTAAAATGTTGTCTTCTGTCAGGTATTGGCTTTTTCCAATGATCACATCAGCAATTATTTACAAGTCTCTTCTATGCTAGGTGCAAGGAAATAAAAATGTTTATATGTATGAAAAAAAAGTTCCTCTTTTCTTTTTACTTTTATTCAAAGGGTTTGTAACAACACTAAAAAAAAAGACTTGACGGACTTGGAAATAGTTGTTTTAGAGAGTCTGATCATAAAAAAAGAAGATAGGCCAAATGTTCTTAAGAATACCTCATTAATTACAGCAATTTCCGTATGCTGCCAATTGATTGGAGCCGAGATGTTGACTCTATTTGATTTCCCTCAGTTTTCACAAGGCTGGCATATTGTGAGGATCCCACCAGATGCTCCTGCAGAGTGCTTTTCCCAGAAGAATGAGAGCCCTGGGTTTTTTTTTATTGAAGTGCTACCAACAATTATTGTGAAGCAGAGAAGCTTTGTCTTTTTTTTTTCCTATTTTTTTTTAGTTTTTTAGTTCTTCTTTGTTTTAGTGTGGTTTTGTTTTGGATGAAGAAGCAAGCGGCTGAAGTGATGAAGTAGCGTGAAAGAGATGGATCGTTCCTTCCTTTGCTCTTTGCCACTTGAGATAATACCTGTTTACTTTGGGAATGGATCACTGAAGCTATGTTGCCACTCCTACCTCGGTTCAGATGGTTTGAGGCTAAATTGCATGCAGATTTTCTTGTGCCTATGAATACGAAATAAAGAAGAGGTGAACGCTACTTTTCAGTGCATTTGCACTCCAGTTATTCTTCATTTTCCTCTCTGCGGTCTCTTCCTTTATCTCCCTCTCTGCCTTTATTTGGTGTGATGCCCACATCGTTTAAATGTTAAGGCCTGAGTTCGCTTCCACTGTGAACCGGGCTTTGGTGTGTGAACGCTATAATTGTAATCGAGGGTAATTGCCAACCTTTTACAATTGCAGGTTTTGTTATGATGTCCATGGGCACTCAATTCAACCCAAGAGCTGCATTTAATGCCCCCTATACAAATGACAATGACCTGATTCATTTTTGCCAATCATAAAGCGGTGTTACAAAGAGAAACTAAGCCCCAGCTTGGTGAATGCAACCAGGAAGTTCTCAAAAGGTGTTTATACGTTTACGCAACTCTCATTTCTCATCAAAGTTTGGTTTAATGAAGTTTCAAAGTGGAGTTGGCCCTCACTGCTGTTTTTAATTAGCTATTTTCACTTTGGCTATTACTATCACTGAGGGACTTCAAGTCAAGCCAGAGCTCATATGAAAGCAGTAGACAGCTATGTATCATCAAAGCACAGTCTGCCGGCTCTGTTTAGTGTCATTTCACGCTACACTGTACTTAGCTTAGCTCTGTCCTTGACTACAAGGCCTCTTTCCTTGTTAGGTGTTAAAACACCAGTGCGCACATACAAAAGCACACACACTCTCAGCACCACTGAATCTCTTCAGGTTTCAGGTTCAGGTCCTTGACCCGACGACCTTTAAGCAAATAAGGTTTTTCTTAACTAAGAGCTAGTGGGACAGTCAGAGCTTTTGTGACATATTTCCTCAAACGCACCTACACCTTTACAACTTTTTATCCAGATAGTTTTGTTTAGCTTGCACTTAAAGGTCCTGGGTGTGCCCGGGTAGTGGGGATTTATGCTTAAGTGGGAAATCTACACCATAGCTATGTTGTAACCACAAGCCACACTCAAAACGTATGATGTAACCTATGGCATAACTCGATGTGTGCTGGTGTAACGGCACATCGCCTTGACGCAGCCATCGATTATCGATTCCACCTGTGCGTTTCTAGCTGTTTTTTTGCTGCAGTCTTTGAATTTATCAGTGAGAGAATAACAGTTATTGTCTCAATAATATGTAGTCACAAATGTCAGCAAATTCCCAGGGGGAGGTTGCTGAAACTGTTGGAATAGATATGAAAGAATCCCAGCACATAATGCACCAGTACTAGCATAAATGCCCACATAAATGACATCAGCCACAAAATCTATGTGATTGGGTGGATAAAGGTTGTAGTAAAAAGTGCACTGAGTTTTCAGTTATAGTAGAAAAGAGCTCTATAGGTACAAGTCCATTTAAAACTATTACATTTACAATTAAGTAAGAAACCTTGTTTGGTTCATAGAGGCCCATCGTGTTATTTAGATGTATCTTAGCAATCTGTCAGTCCTGTATGTATCATGTATGTATATCTAAATTCTTTCATGTTTGTTTCATGGGGAACAGTTAAACTGTTAGAGCCTGTGTCTTTCTGTCTGTGACGACAGCATCATAAACCCAGGAATACTGTTGCTTGAGTGGGAAGTCAATTAGCTCAGCATGAAAGGAAATGTACTCAAAAAACCCTGAGGTCACGAGTTTAAGTCATCAGTGAAGTATATATTTTTTTTGCTCATTCTTTCTCCTGAGGATGTTTTTTTCATTTTATTCCAATCAGTAAACATTAGAAAGCAACTCTTGAATACAAAGCTTCTCTTGCTAGAAAGACTAGCAAAGAGACAGCCTTCAAGAAGAACCTCAAACCAGTTGAACGTCCAATTTGGAACTTTTTTTTCACCCCAAACAACAGCAAAAATCCCACATCAACAGTTAGTCAGTGTTGAAATGTTTGCTAAATGCTGAAATCTTTTTCCACAGTAACATTAGACTGCTTTCATGTTGAATCCACCGACGACAGATTTCTCTCCCCTGGTGCTTAAATAGCTTGTATGTCTGATCTGTTTTCATTAGCTACCTTACAAAGGTCAGATGTCTTCCCCGCAAAGATGTCTGATCCCACGGTAACACGCCTTGCTTTACAGCGAGGATTGTTAAATAATGCCAGTGATATCAACGCCACACAGCCCCATGAGTTTGTTTTTACTGAGGAATTGAGGAGGTGAGTGCACTGTGCTGCTCTGAGGCTCCTACATCATTATTCAGCTGGCAGATTTAAAATCCCAAACCGCGAACAATGGACTCCCTCCAATGAGCCGATGTCTCTTTTGTTCTCTCCCAAAATAATTATGTTAAGAGCTGACTAAAAGCCTGTCCCTTCTCTTTAGAGCTGAAGTTATACGCAGTCGTGGGCTAATGTTAATGTAGCGATCGTCATTTACAGAGGAGCGCGTGTTTGTGTTTTAGCTAAAAATGCTATCCAAGGAACTTAAGCTTAAAGGTCACAGCACAATCACAATTTAAATTTACTGATATCCATTTTTTTAAAAAGTGCTGTAGATTCAGTGTATTTTTTGCAGACTTCCATCACTTAGAAGTCTTCCTCAGAAGAAAAGGTGATTGTTAAGGGTGAGCTGGCAACACATAGAAAGGAAATGTTATTTGTCTGTAATCCTGGCTTAAATCTTGTTATGTGAGCCACCATAGATGGGGCACGGCAGATAATGAGGGATGTTATTTAACCAGAAGGATGCAGTGAGTGGGATGTGAAAAACACACCACAGTAATCGGTGCAAACTGTGTGAGCAACAACAACATGGCTGAGGTTGTTTTTTTCCCCCTCTTTTATAATCAAGGGTGATAAAGTCTTGCTGCTTCTAGAATTAACAAGAAAATATTCGTCCTTAATGTGTAATATTCATATAGCTTTGAATTACAAACAGCTCACCTGGCTTCACCAAGAGGTTCAAACTATGCCTCCCAAGATTCATAAAGCTCACCCATTAACTTGTTGTATGTTGTGTGATTGCTCCAACAAATGCCACTTTATCTTGTCACAGCGCTAAGCAAAGAGGCTACTTTTTAAATCTTGCAGGTGAAAGAAGTATCCATTTTTTTCCTATTTAACTATCCACAAGAAAGCAAATATACATAGTTTGGAAAATGTCAAAATATTCCGTTCATCCGAATGAGGGGGGGAGGGGGGGGTATGTATTACACAGCCAGTCAGTGCTCATTATGATAATTTGAATGAATTGTTGTCAACATGCTAGAAACAGACCCCAAATGTTTTCATCCTAAAAAACGGGTTGCACTCCTAATAAGGTTAATAACCTGCTCTTAGCTATTTTTAATACTGGCACAAGCTCCCTGAGGAGTCCAGTGTTTCTGTCTAGCAACCAGTGACTTGGCTCACTCATTAAGTCTCTCAGTAGCATCATAGAGGAGCCCGGCAGACAAAAGCTTTTAGCACACTCTAGTAATAGATGTTCACATTGAACTACTTGAAATTGCAAGGACTCGGGTATCAGAAGAGCCTTTGTGCCGTGAGTTTTAAAAATATATATATTATGTAGAAAGGGATGTTGTAATCAGGTGTTTGTGATTTTCCACATTGGGTTGGATTTTTTAAGGGGAATGTTTTGCAGATGTCCTGATTCGCTTCTTTTCTGCTTATACAGGCTGACATTTCTTTTTGCACAAATACAGTTTTCTCACAAAGGCAAACATTTCTTTTGATTTTAGGCAAACAATTTGCAAAGCAAGTGCTAAACATTTGTAAAATGCAGTGTGGGCCAAAGAAAAAAATCTTTCTTCAGTGCGAAGGATTTAGGTGCCTTTTTAAATACAAAAAAAAAAATGTTATTCTTGGCAACAAGTTGCTTTGTCGGTGTTGAGAGCATAGCTAGACTGAAGGTTTAGGTTTGAATTGCTAAGAGAAGGCTGTGTAGTAGTGTTCATAGTGGGCCTGTAGCAGCATCTAAACCACTTCCCCAGGAAAGCAGCAAAACACAAGAGGGAAGATAATGCAATGCATCAGACTAACAATGTAAGGTACTGCTGGGTATATTTAAGTCTGGGAATGTTTTGTTACTCTGGAGTCAGACACCTGTACTGAATCTACTGCACTTTGACAGGTTCAGAGACATGCTCTCTGACTTGCACTTTTTGTGTGCAGGGGTTCATACTACTGCAGGATAATGACCACACATTTCAAAGCCTTGAAAGGACTACTTGATCACCAGAGAAATCCAGGGAGTGTTGGCTTTCTGTCCACAGATACCTAACCATAACCCAGCTGAACATTTATGGGGGGCCCTTGAAGACTGAGAATGCAAAATGGGCTGGAATAACATGCGTTAACAGGTTTAGCATGTCCTTGCAAATCAAGTAGATGGACAGTAGGCATACTAAGGTATTGGGAAATCGATGTAGAAGTTGAACTTTTAACTCAAACCCATGAATTAATTTTTCCTGAGTGATATTGGATTCAAATTATGTGCTATTCAAGTACATTCGCAGCAGTCAGTGAATATGAAAGATGCTTGCACAGATGTGTATCATTTCTTTATGAAAAGTCTCTTAAACTGCTTCCTTCCCGTGTCATCCTCCTCCTCCACCTCCACACACATTAGCTTCAATTCTGTATGGTTCCCAGGTGGTTCTCTGGTTGTTTCAACTGGTAATAATTCTTGGAGGCTTGAACTGAGCAACAGAGTATGTTAGTCATTAATATGTCTGTCAGCAGGAGTGCTTCCCCATCTCTCCTACATTCGTGCGTGTAACGTAACAGTCTGAGCCCCCGGAGCACAATTGTATTTTAAAAATGTTCATAGGTAGGTCAGAAGCAGTAACTAACAGTGCTAATATGATTTGCAAGTGTGAATGAACCCGTTCAAAGAGTCACAGTGAGTGCTTTCTTGCATCCAGCACCAGGAGGGTCGCTGTTGCCAAACGATCACAGGTGCAGGATGTGAGGCAACAGAAGTGTTTTTGGCTCATCTCAAAGACGGCTTTGATTTCACTTCCTGAGGCAGGTGCTGGAAGGTTTCCTGTTTCTCTTGGTCAGTGAGGGATGTTTTTTGTCTTCATTCGCCAGCTAATGTGGTCTGCGTATCCCTTTGGCTTGGGGATTCCTCTGGTAAGAACAAGTGAAAGGGAGAGATATGAAAGGATGACGAGGGCGGTTGAAAAAAAAAAAACAGAGGTTGAATCTGTCCTTCATTTCCGCTTGCCCAAGCATGTTCGCCAGACACAACTTGTGACTGTCACGCAGTTAACCAAGCCGTGATATAAGTTCATTACTGACACACAGCTGGTTCTGAAGGGGAGAAAAAAAGAGGGCAGAAAAAGGCAGATGAACACGTGATGAGAAGTACTGTGCTTTTAGGAAAAGCAGTTTGATGTGAAGAAGACAAAAGTAGAAAGATGCAATATGAATAAATAATATATAAATAAATGATGTATTGTCAGTTTCAAATGATAGCTGGAGGGAACCTCGACTTTAAACGCCTCTGAAAAACAATCTTGCACGAGGAGGTAAAAAAAGATCAAGAGGAAGCAGGAGAACAGGCAGATGCAGAAGAGCAAAAAATGTTTGTCTTTGAGAAAATTAGAGCTTCTCTGAATAACCACTGTGAACCATATTCTTTATCATGATGCGTGGGTGAGCTGCCAGAGGATTAGAAAGAGTGTGTGGCAGAGAGAGACGGGGGGAGAGGAAAAAAAAGGGACTCAGTCTCTAACAAACCCAGCAACAGAGTGCAGACTGACATAAGGGTTCATGCTTGATCCACCTCTCTATCAACGTATAGTCAGCAGCAACAGCAGGTGTTTTTATTGTTATTTGCTTCAGGAACAAACTAACAAATCAGGAAAAGATTTGTTAGTTAGATTAAAGAAGACTCCTTAATGAAGACCACCTCTTAATGTGCAACATTCTTCATGGCTGTGTCAAAACATTAAGAACAGCATTAGACCTTAAAGTCTTTCAAGTCAAGCTTGTCTGCAATCCCAGCACCACCCATATCAGCTGAAAGTTCAGATAATAGGCTCATTATCGGATGCTAAACAGCTTTAGCCTGTCTATATTTGCTACACATCTGGAAGCGTCTTTGCAACCCACATTTACCCCAGCTCCTACTTTATCATGTTGTCTGCTCTTGATCACCTCCAGTTTTCACCACATGCACGTTGGTAGGATGGGGGAGGTCCACGAACATGGACATAAAGCCACTTATAACTTACTGTAGATAAAACGGTAATAATCCTCTGAACTCTATTGTTTGTCACTGAAGTGCAGTCATCTACACTGTAGATTATGACTAAATAGAAGTATGTAAATCTTCAAGTTATTTGACCCTCCACAAACTCTGTCTTCCAGCCATGAAGTCGGACCGTAAGCGTCTGAAAGCAGAGAAGGCAGACCTGGTGAATCAGATGCAGCAGCTTTATGCCACATTGGAGAGCCGAGAGGAGCAGCTCCGTGACTTCATACGCAACTATGAGCAGCACAGAAAAGTACGGCACCCCTTTTCTAACAGTATAGAGGCACACGCATCCATACAGACCCTCTTTTTCTTGTTTGTTTGGTTTTTTTGTAGTGCATGCTCTAATCTGCTTAATTAAAAAGACGGTTGGTTACAAAAAAGGATGTTTACAGTTTTAAAAAAAATGTTTTTGTGGTATTTAGATTTAGATGTTGGTGCGTATGTGGTGCCACAAGAATATGTCATAGTAAGCCCAACATGTAGAAGCACTTTTTTAATCCCGGCAACCCAAGGGAAAAAAAAAAATCAAATGAAATATTGAAAGCCCTAACAAGGCAGCACAGAAAGAGCCACTGCCTTTCTGTTTGAATCGTTCTGTTTAGTCGTGCTTGATGTGTGAACCAATCCATCAGGATCTGTGTGTCTACTAGGAGAGCGAGGATGCAGTAAAGGCGCTGGCCAAAGAGAAAGACCTCCTGGAGAGAGAAAAGTGGGACCTGCGGCGGCAGACCAAGGAAGCCACGGAGCACACGGGGATGCTGCGGTCCCAGCTTGATCTCAAGGAGAACCGCATCAAGGAGCTGGAGGCTGAACTTGCCATGGTGAGAGAGAAAGGCAAATGAGGGAACTTGACAGGCAGGTAGTGAGTCAGCACTGCATTACTGGCTTTTTATAGGCTCCATTTTCTGGAATCAGATATTTAGGAACATTTCTAATGTTAGAGTTCTTTTTTTTCCTTCTAAGATAACAATGTCGATAAAGTGTATAAAGAGAAAAGCCTGACTAGTCAAAGAAACAAAGATATTGCACAAATAGTTTGAGTCCTGGTTCAGGGATATACAGTACATCTCTTTGGTCACTCTGCACTGTTTTGCCTAAACTGCATCTAATCGAAACACGGAAAGCCTTTTGAATGTACAACATAGCCGTCATTCATGTCTCCAACCCCCCCCCACCAGATGAGTAACTGTGTCAATCAGAGAATGGAGTTCCGGGTGTTTGAGCGCCTTGTGGACAGGGACTACTCTCCTAGGGTCATGGCGGTAAGACAGGCCCCAAGATTTAAATCTTTCCACTCCTGCCCCCTGTGGAGTTTTCTCCTATTTGTGACCTGTTTGTTGCTTTGGAAAGCCTCTTCCTGCTCCTCAGATGCACGTTTTTCATTTAGTGTTTTTAGTTTTTTTAGTTTTTTTTTTTAAACTAACCCTCAGCCCACCCTGACTGATCCCAGTAATCCTAACATCGGTGGTCCCACAGATTTCCACTGTAATCGATCGGAATGTGTTTCAGGTCTAATTGAACGTTGAAATGCTTGGGGGAGGCAACAAAAACATCAGTAGTCTGACAACTAATGATTACATTGAAGGTTTGGGATTGTATTCTGTTTTGCATGACAGAGACTGTGATTGATAACCGTTTGACTGCTGGTAGACGGAGATGATTGCAGTGGAGTTGATTGTGCTGGTGATTTGCAGCCCGCCGCCGCTTGGCATGATGATACGATTCGCACAATAAGCAATAAAAAAAACATGTCAAGCATAATCAGAAAACATGAACACAAAGAAAAAGGTTTTATTGACACAAAATAAACATGCACAAACACAATGTCCAAGGCTCCAGTACAGCTCATTGTTACTCCTGCAGAAAAGCAGCGACAGAGCAAATATGTTCATTAAAGTTATAGAAAAGCTTAATTGTTTTCAATGTCTCCATTTTTTTTTTTTTTTTTTGCACCCCAACAACACCCCCAGCTTACACCGCCGTGGATACAAACAACCAGCACCTCCTCCAGATATTCTGTCAGAGCTCTCAGGAGTGGTAGCGAAAGATTTCACAAACAAAAGGAGAACAAGAATATAACTGCATTTTTAATGAGACAAGCGCCACATAACGAGCCCAGGGGAGAACTCGCATATCTGCATGCGCTTAGAGACTTGTAGTAGAAATCTGAGCACAACATGTATATGTACACACACACACACGGGGAAAAAAATAGAGATTTACCAGCCCACTCAAAAGTGAGTTTGCTGAAGTGAAGAATTTTGATTGTGGCTCACTGTGCTCTCTGACTGATGACTTCTTTCCGTCTGCCTCCTCAAGGCGAAACAGTCGCTAGCCACCCTGACCAAGGATGTGCCCAAGCGCCACTCGTTGGCCATGCCCACGGAGGCGGTTGTCAATGGAAACAACCAGGAGTGGGTGATGCAGGCCGATCTCCCTCTGACTGCTGCCATCCGACAGAGTCAGCAGACCCTCTATGTCCACACGGGGCATCCCGCTGACAGGCAAGGTAAGCCAGCAAGGAGCACCAATAACACCTTCATCCTGCACATGAGCTGACTGACATGAGGCGGTTTGACCATCATTTACCCTTTGCATGCTCATGTGAACCTGCTTCACACACATTCACTCCTACCATCTGCTTAGTATGACCACATTGTTGCCCGACGACGACGTTCCAGTTGTGACGTGTCATGCGCTTTCTGTATGATTTCAAGTGCAGATTTCTTGCTTTTGGGGGGGCTTTACAGCTTCTATGTGTCTTTGCTGCACACAAATGTTTTCTCTGCACTTGACAGCTATGGCAGCTGAGGATCAGCTGTGTGTTAAGAACCTTTTTGTTTGAGGTTTGCTTTAGTTTTATGGAATTCAAACAGTGACTTGGCCCCGTTTTTTAATTTCATTTACATTTTTTCATTTCTTGTTCGTACCTAATTTTTCTTGGCCTCCTTTTCTACTTTTCAGCTCCCTCACAACATTTTCCGCAGTATCCTTTTGATTTGAGTTACACACACCTCACGAGATAGAGAAGAAACAGCCTCTCCTGTCACAGCTCCCGCTCTGCGCGGAGACGTTCATGGCTGAGACGCATTGCAGAACCACATTTTTAAAAATTCAAAGCAAATGTCTTTTCTTGTTTGGCTCACTCACTTTGAATTGTGTCACCGCTAGAAAACAGTGGTGTGTTTTTAGCAAAGCGGCCAGCACAGTGCCGAAAACCCTTCTGCAAAACGAGATGGTCTGGTAAATTCAGCTGGCACTCAGTGCTCATCCTCATGTGTTTCAGTGCAGATGTCTGCACGAAGGGTTGCAATGATATGCGTTATCTAAGCAAAATATGTAGGCCAAATAGCATGTAACAAAGAATAGGCAAGTTTTTTTGGGGGGGGGGGAGTTGTAATACAGAAGTTCTATCATTATGGGAGTTGTAGAAGAAACGTGAGCCATCAGTTTGAGAGGCTCTGCTAAATTTAAAAGCAAGAAAAAAGCAATGAAAAGAAGGGAAGTGTAGCAGTGTCACCTCCTGCTACCCTAAAATAGAAAGCTCTGGACAAATTAGCCTCATAGCCACCAGAGTTGGAGTCCATCTCAGTCCTTTCAGAGGTTGCTTTTAAAGGGCAGTTATAGGGTTCACATAGGTTGCTGACTAATTGGGGACAGAAGCAAACATTCCCCTCCCCCAAATAAAAAAAGAAAAACAGGAAAAATGTGTGAACAGTCACGAACCCTAAATTGCTATGCAATTGGTTGCACTGTATGTATCAGTCTCACCGCTGCACGCACACACACTTTCTCAAACCTCTGTGAAGCTGTTTTCACTGTTGCTTAGCAACTGCAGCTGATTGCAAATAATTTCAGGCTTTTTGGTTACAGACTTTCTTTTTTCTTTTTTCTTTTTCAAAAAGACATTTTTATTTAAAGGCATCGTGGCGTTATTTTAAAGAAAACAGATTTTTTTTTTGTCCCTGTTCTCTACTTCTGGTACACCCAAACACCCAAGAAAGAAACAAGCCTCTTCTCTTTTCCCTCTCGCCCCGTTTAGTGGCTGCCGTGCGGGTGAGCCCGTGCCACTCGCGCCAGCCCTCCATCATCTCCGACGCCTCTGCGCTGGAGGGAGACCGGTCGTCCACACCCAGCGACATCAACTCGCCGCGCCATCGGACTCACTCCCTCTGCAATGTAAGAGCTGCCCACCACCGCACCCTCCCAAGTAGTCGCCACACTGTAGTAACTGTTGACTTGCCCTTTGCTGCCCGGCTGCTGTTGTTTCCTTCCACCATCGTTCTGGCTGAATCCATGTCGTCCTCCCCCCCCCCCACCACGCAGTCTGTTGTGCACTCACTCGCAGCAGTGACTTGAATTTATGTGAAAACCAGCTGTGGTTGTTTGAATAAGTGCATGCCTTGGCACCATGTCAAGTGTCACTGTGTGTTGTGATCTTTATCTTGTGGTCTTTATCGCTCACTCTGCACCCTTACTTCACCGACTTCTCTGGTCTCTCATCTTTCTCCCATCTCTTCATCTCCTCCTTCTCGCTCCCTCTCTCTCTCCTTCTCTTTCTTCTTTCAGTCCCTAGAAGATCTGGAGGAGGCGAAGCGTAAGAAGAAGAAAGAAAAGATGGGGCTGGGGTCTCTGTCGCGCGTCTTCGCCCGAGGAAAGCAACGCAAGTCCCTCGACCCCGGTTTGTTTGATGGTACTTCAACACCTGATTATTACATAGAGGAGGATGCAGACTGGTAAAGCACACACGTCCGAGTGAACCACCTGGAGAGCCTTTTTTTGGCAGTTATCAGAGGACAACGTTGTATTGCCCGAGCGCATGCGTGAGAGAATGTGCGTGTTTGCGTGCGCGTCTGTGTGTGTGTGTGTGTGTGACGAAAGCGTGTACAGATAAAATAATGTGTGTACCTTTTATGTAGTCTCACATGCACGCATGCTTCGGTTTGTATGGGAGCGAGAGTGTGCGCGTGCTTGTGCCACCCATGGTCAACGGCCATGTCAGGAGCCGGAGGCGCGTCTTGCTTCGCTGAAGTGTAAACCTAAAGAGCAAATTGCACCTGTATGTATGTATGTATATGTACAGCCCTGTAAATAGCGTGGAGAGTGTAATACAGCAGCAGTGTGGACATGTCATGTTGTATCTGCCCTCCAAAACAGCTGTGTTATCTGATCTTTGAATTGTTCTCTACATTTTTACTTTTTTTTTTTATTGTTTTCACTCAACTGGAAACTTGAAGGACTGCTGTACTTGTAAATAACAGTTGATGTGCACTCTGTGCGTGTAAATGTCTCCTTGTCCTGAATGCCTTTTTGTTATTTTTGACACGTACTCCCCGCCGTCCCTCCCCCCTCCCTCCCACTGCCTCTTAACTTTATCTCCTCCCTGTTTATTGTCCTGCCTGGTCCATCCCCTTCTTCCACACTGCCATGATGAGAACAGTTTCCTGTAGGCGGCATGCAGACTCCTGAAATTCACCGCTGGGTCGGTTGTCGGGTGCATATCCCTCAACCGCCGAAAAAAAAAAAAAAAGTCTGTGCAGAGGCAATCCTTGATGTTTACTTAGAGAGACTTCAAAGAAGCTGCTATGAGAGGAATTAACTTTCTATGCAGAACAGTTTGTTCCCCTGCATTTTGAAGCCAAACAGGAAATGTGAGAAATGTGTTTTCTATCTCCTCAGATAGAAGGTACATGTGTGACATGCATGCACGTAGCCCCGGTCCCTAAATCATGCATGCCTGGTTACGCCACTACAAAGAAAAATCTCTCCCTGGTTATGTTTCCGAAGAGGTGATAAACTGTTTGCTTTTCTTTTTAATTTAAAAGAGAGGTTAGTTACTGATTTCATGTTCATTCATGATTTTGCCCCCATTTCAAATTAATTGATAAGATTTGTAAACTTGAACCTTTGCTGTTCAAGGAGCGCTCAGCTGAATGCTTAAGATCTTAACATCCTGAACTGCGCACAGTTTCGTTTTAATTTGCACCTGCAGGGCTTTTTATGCGAAATTACATTTGAAATATCAAAGGTCAGCAAAGAAAGAAAACTGAACATTACACTTTGAATTTTAAAATATTATTCCACACTATTTGCAAGGCTTTGTGCCTTTTTATCTCTCTTTGTTTTTTAGGATCTAAGCTGCTTGTATTCATTGGTGTATGAATACTGGGAGCAGGATTATTCTGGGAAACGTTAAAATAAGAAAGCTATCATCACAAAAAATACATAGCATAAACACCAAATATTCTTGCGTTGCAGGTGTTCAACTGACAGTCAAAATATTTCTAGACCTCTGGAATTAAGGGCGACTTAAGAGATGAGCAGAACCTCAATTAAGAGGTGCAGAAATTACGTGAACTACAATTGAAGGTTAAAAATCAGGATTTAAGCATCCCAATCAAGCAAAGGCGTACCTTCTCCCATGACCCCATGACCTCAGCAAAAATTCCAATGTAGAGTTCAAGCCATAGCTGGGAAAAGGAAAAAATAAAGCAATTAACTTTGGACTAAAGGTTAATGGCATTAATCCGAGCAAAAGAATTTCCACAGACATCACGTTACTTCTGATCTTTCATTGGATCGAGTCGGAGTCTGCACTGCCACGCCCCAGGAAATCTTTTCTCTCCCTGATATTAAACTAACACTGGGTATTTGTTGGCCTCGCCTGAGACACTAGAGTGCCAGGTTACCGTGCCGTGTCCACGTATCCAGTAAGGAGATCGTCCTTTACATTTGAGTTCACAGTTATTGAATTTGCAGGTAAATCAGTAAGATAATTCAGAGATGAGTCACTATGAATCAAATTGTATGTACAGGAACAACGTCTCATGTTGAAAAAATTCACTGAACAGTCAGTTAAATGTATAAAATCTATGCTATTTTATCTTTTTTGTTTCATTCAGCTAATTTTTATGATCCTCTGCTGATGGGGAAACAACATATCAAGAGAAAAAAAACATTATGTAATTTTATCTTTTGATCCGTGCTCTGTTTTTGTTTTTTTTGTTTTTTTTTTTAATTTCCCACGTATATTTTACTTTTTGTAAATGAGATAACATTGCAGAAATGAAATGAATATTATTATTATTATTAAAGAGTTTTATTTAAAGTCAAAGATGTAGGCCTCGGTGGAGGACTTCTATTCTGAAGCCCTGAGATGTTTAGAAGTGGATCGTAGCAAACTTTTAAAGGCATGGCAACAAAGTTACGCTCTAAAGAACTAAATGAGAAAAAATAAGATTATTTTAAAATAAAATAAGTAATGCTTAATTTCCACGTGGCTCTCCTCTCTTTCCCTTCATTAATGTTCGTGTGTGTGTGCGTGTTCATTTGTTGTGATATGGCTCTAATCCAGATTTGTCCTGTTATGCTGGAGGGGACTTACCATTTTTAACATGTGCCTTAGTTTCCCTCAGCCCTGCAACTCCCATCTGTGAGAGGACTGCATCCCAAAAGCTTCCCAATGGCCTCCTTTCCTCTCTTTTCCAATTTCAACTCCTCACTAAGCCAAAATGAAATTTTCCTCTTGTATTATATTAGAATCAATAATTAGAGAAAAACAAAACATTGGTGCAGAGGAGATGTGGCCATGTCATATTGTTGAATCTGATCTCATATGTGTCAGCACATGGCATCAATAATGTTTTGCTCTGATATGACTCCTGACCTCTAACACTGACCCCTCTTGTCTGACCTCCATCAGACTGTCGACACAGTGAGGCGACCCAAGAAGCGATCAGTCAGACTCAATGGGACCGAGGTGCACCAGTTCCTGTGGCTTTAAAAATGAGTCGTGCTGGGTTGCAAACTGTGTTTGCAGATGTCTTTTAATTCCTAACATCACAAAAAAAACACCTTTGGAGTTAAGCACTTCTTCAAGTTGAATTTAGCTCTAATGACAGGGATTTGGAAACAGTTGAGTGCTAACAGATACACTAAAATGCATTTGAGGGCTTTTTTCTTTTATTTCCTGTATACTCCAACAGTAAAGCTCCATACTCAGCGTCACTGGCTCAGAAACACTGGCTGCTTTTAATTTTGTGCTGAAGTATAGTTTGGGGGAAATTCACTGCTAAAATGCTTAACATAAATCTACAAGCAGGGGTGCTCATCATAGCTTTGCATGGACTATAAGAAGACTGGCTGTGACTTTATGGATTTACCATACAAGCTTATTTATAAGCCTTCTCGTCTGATGCACGACAGTAAAGCATAAGCATATTTACCAAACATTAAATGACTTCTTTAATATTCTTTTAATGAATTCAAGCTGAAGCTACTCCTTGATTAACTGGAAGACAGGAAACAGACTGTATGTACCTCCATATTTATCATTCAGACATGAGCATTGATTTCCTCATCTGCCTCTCAAGATAGCAAATAATCTTATTAATCAAAATGCCAAACTGTTACTTAAAGGGGCCTTGTAGTTTATCTACTCTATTTATCCTCCCTCGAAGCAGCGAAGAGCCACCATGGGTGATGTCATCCATTCAGCTGTAATCCATTTGTTTTTCCCAGTCATGGTATCAGAAATGCTGCTATATTATAGCAATAAGGTCTATTAAATGAGCTACCGAAGAGCACACTTAAGGCTCAGTGTCTCGTCTGAAGTGTAGTTAAAGGAAAAGCAAACAATTCACTTTGGTTTTTATAAAACATATAAAACTTACCTCCTCTCATAAAGGACACAAAACTCTTTACATAAATACCACACCGTAGCTAGCTCTGCTTTCACTGATATTTCCTTTATTAGGACTCTGTTCGGAAGGAAAAACAGACCTTGTACGCAGACCAGCATGCATCTTTGACCAAAAGAGCAGATCTATTCAACTTAATATGAATTGCTCTCAGAAGGGCACTTAGAAGTGTACGGTCGCTTCATGCATCTCTCTTCGGAGAGCACATAAAAGCATCCAGGTTGAGATGAATTACCGAAGGCGGGTTTAATAAAAATCAGTTTACTCAGACCCTGAACCATCCAGTCGTGAATCTCCTTTGAGTAAACACACAATGGGCATAGTAAAGGCTGCCAAAAAGTAGGGTTTCCATGTTATTTGCTAGAAGTGACACTTAGGTGGAGGGAACAAAGAACCCGTTTTTGTGTAGTTTGTAAAAAGAATCTTGAACTTTCTTTTCCTTTTAAAAAACAAACAAACATAAAAAAGCAACCATGGATGTGATGATTGGAGTGACCATCAAGGAGAACAGTCATGTTACCACGGAGCTGTCAGGTGGATGCTTCTGTGCAAGGCTTATTAGGGTCACAGGAGTTTTGGTTGAAGTTCATTCATTCACTCACTGGGTAAGCCTGTAAGTATGGCTGTATTCTGAGTGCTGAGGGTAATGTTGAGGTTTTCAGAAACTATGGAATAAGACAGGATACTTTGAAGTATTTCATTTGTATCACAAGATTTTAAAAAGGGAGAAAAACACAGTAAGTGCTGCAGTAAGTTCTTGATGAGCATTTCATGATGCTGTACCAACATCTGAGTCCAAACCTGATACCAGGTTGCCACCCGCTGGTCGGGGGTTAGTTAAATGGCTTTCACATTTTTACAATGAAACAAAACATGTTCTCGGCCAATATTTCTTTTCGTTTGTGACTCCACCACTTGTGAAATACTGAGAACTTAAATTTAACAAATTTTTTTTTTTTTAAAAAAAGGCAAAATATTTGGCTCAGTTTAGCGTGGTAACATTGAAACACCGCGGGGAATTATTCAGGCAGTGCTCAAAGTGTCAGGATTTACTCACAGTCGATTATAACATTGTGAGAGAGACGTGCTTTTAATGCATCGACATTTCTCATGCATCTCCTAATTGCATGTTTTAATATTTCCACAGAGCTGTTAGCTGCGGGCTAATTTAGACAGATGAGTCATGTTAATTCAACAGCTCAAACAGCTGCTGGTTTAATGGACTTCTTAAGTGAGGAGCTTGTTTATAAAAGCTGCAACTTTGTTTACAGCATTACTGGCAAACGCTTGGCTTGCTGTCATGCAGCCAAAAGCTTAGGATGTCGTTAAAAGCTTGTTTGTTCCCTCTTCCCCTTAAATGGGCTGATTTGATATGAAACTATATGTATATATTGTTGTTGTTGCAGCACATTAACGTTGTTGTTGTTGTTTTTATTTTATTTTTCATTGCTCACAATGCTCACCTCTGCTTTCACGCACAACCGCATCACCCATTTGTCTACCCACCCACCCAGACTCGGATAGCCTCTCCAGCCCCACTCGCCTCAGCCTGTCAGACGGGTCAGAGGACCAGCTCGACCGTCTGCAGCAGGTGGAGCTGGCCAGGACAACGCCCATGTCTCTGTGGAGGGCAGGCACCGTGCAGGCCTGGCTGGAGGTTGTCATGGCGATGCCCATGTACATCCGCACCTGCTCAGAAAACGTCAAAAGCGGCAAGGTATGGCAACACCTGCAGGTTTCTACATGCTTCCATGTTGTTTACTTTATAGCACTCTCGGCCTGAATGGCTTAACCTCCTGTGAAGTGTTGTTTCTTTGCTTTTTTTTGCAGGTTTTACTGGGGTTAACGGATGAAGACCTGGAGCTGGGTCTAGGTGTCAGCAATTTGATGCATCGTCGGAAACTCCGCCTGGCCATTGAAGATTACAGAGATGTTGAGAACGGCAGAGGGTAAGGAAGGGCCACAGTGGTCCTTATTGTAAACTGCCTGTTACTTGATGGCGTATGGGGGCCACCTGTCGGTGATTTATTGTACATGCATTTACCTAATGCATGAAGGATCTCGTTTCTGGCTTTTTACCACACATGAAGTTTAAACAAATGCAAGAGTCCCAAGGCTGTTACAGCTCTTGAAAGCTTCCTAAGGGCATGAAAGGCATGCAGGTCAGCTAAACTGAAGACTGTCTAAATTGTTCCTGTGTGAATCATAAACACATATGTGGCAAGTATAAGCTTATTTGTTTTAACCAATAGTTACACTGTATGGCAGTTTAGCCAAGTAGCAGGTTTAAGATCAAGGTGTCTGGGTTTTGAAATATTCAGTTCAGTAACCCTAAAGCACTGAAGAATTGCATTTGAAAGATTTAGCAGCAGCATGTCTTTCTCGAGTCAGTTTCCCCCCTCACTCTGGCCTTCAAGTGCAAAGTTTGAAGAATTCTCCGTGAAACTGCTTTATAGCAAAGAAATAATCCCTTCAAAAACTTTCTGCAGTGAGTTCCTTTACATATGTGATATTTAGGGCTGCATGTGGTTATCATTATCCAATAATCTAATCCAACTAGATTGATTGATTGATCAGTCAATTTTTGATGAAAGCCAAGGCAAGCTTATTTATGTGGCATTACACAATTGTTCAGCATGCTTTGTAAGATAAAAAGTACAATCAAAAGTAAAAGAGTAAAATAGAATAATAGAATAAATAACAATAATAATGGCACAGCTACCTGATTTGTTAACAGCAGTTGTGAACAATTTCAGCTTCTTTTTTAAAATAATAGCTACAGTTTGAGTAGATGATTTTATTGTCATTGCACAGTTATACTTTCTACAATAGTACAACAAAATTGGACTACTGTCCTGCATTGGTGCTAAATGAAAGGCAAGCAGCAATAACAATATATACATAGTAACATATATGCAGAATGAAATATACAGTGTGTGCACTGTGTATTGCACAAGGCCCGGTGTCAGGTATTTGCATTGCAGTGCCGCAAGATCTTGTGTGCCCTTTTGAGACAGCATGTGCTGCAGAGGTCCTTCAGGGAGGGAAGAGGGCGGCCAGTGATTTTTCTCGTGACGTTAATGACCCTTTGTAGTGCTTTCCTGTGTGCCATGGTGCAGCTCGAGACCCACACAGAGATGCAATATGTCAGCGCACTCTCAGTGGAGTAGCGGTAGAAGACAGTTAGCAGCAGCTCCCTCTTTAGGGTAGTCCTCCTGAGGCTCCTCAGTAAGTGAGATGCTGCTGGGCCTTTTTCATAACCTCCAAGCTGGAGCACTGGAGGTCTGCATCCATGTGCACACACAGGAACTTGAAGCTGAGCACCCTCTTCACACACTCCCTGCTGATGTAGATGGGCTCCAATGCATTATTAGTCATAGTTAATCTCTGGTGCTCTTCTACAGTGTGTTTTTTATCCTACCTCAGTCTGCTCTCTTCTTTTCTCCTCACCCCCAACCGGTCATGGCAGACGGCTGCACCTTCCTGAGCCCACTTCTGCTGGAGATTTTTCCCTATTAAAAGGGAGTTTTTCCTTCCCAGTGTTGCAAAGTTCTGGCTCATAGGGGGTCATCTGATTGTTAAGGTTTTCTTTCTTTTATTGTAGGGTCTTTATCATACAGTATAAGGCGCCTTGAGGCAACTGCTGTTGTGATTTGGTGCTATATGAATTGAATAAAAATAATTGAGTTCAGCTCAGTAGTTCTTAAAGCTACATAATGTGTCCACATTAGCAAAAGTAACATGCTACTGTTTATCAGGTATGTGGTGAAGCATGTTCACAGTCTTATTTTAGTATGGTAGTTTTTAACCTGATGATGAAATCAGAAGAAAAATCAAGAGATGGCAAACTTATTATTATTATACCATACAATATGAATTTAGCAACAATCCATTCAGTGCTTGTTAGGAACTTCAGCCTAATGGGGGTATAAGCTGGTCAGTACAATTCAAACTCTTTGTGGCTAAATCCCACATGTGATGATAAAAATGTGATTTCTTAGGTAAAGGAACTCTTCATGCTGTCTGTCTGTAGGCTGTCCAAGGCTGCGGATATGGACCACCACTGGGTGGCAAAAGCCTGGTTAAGCGATGTGGGTTTGCCTCAGTACTCCCAGGCATTTCACAATCACTTGATAGATGGGCGGGTCCTGAACTCTTTGACACGTCGGGACCTCGAACGTCACTTAAACATCACCAAGAAGTTCCATCAGGTCAGCTTGCTGCTAGGCATCGAACTGCTGCAGTTGCTTCATTTTGACAAGGAGGTGAGTACACTGATGGGTGACAAATTAAAGGAAAACAAATAACAATGAGGGGTTATAGTAAGGTGTTGGGGCTTGACATTGATTTTACTTTTGAGTTTACCTTTTATTGATTGGCAGTGATCCTTCCACCTAAAAGGATAAGTAAATGCAAACTGTAGGGGTGAAGGGTCTAGATTTTCAGTCTTTTAGTTTTGTCACTCCTTTGTACTTTGGGATGTTCACAGTAAAGGTGAAAATAGATCAGATCTGTAAAAGTTCTTGTTAAAATGGTTTTCAGGCATTACAGGCTCGCCGGATACAGTGCGAGCACCACAATGTGGATCCTCTGGTATGGACCATGCATCGGGTCATGAAATGGATCAGAGATATTGACCTCAAGGTGAGAGAAAGTTCATCTTAAAATTCTTGAACACATGTCAGCCAATAGGTTAACAGGTCAAACTTGTATGCGAACAAAAGTATAGTTTTACCAAAGTTAAAGAGTTTACCGTTACGCCATAACAAATCAGAGAGGTTCTGGGTCTGAATCTCAGAATGTCCTGGGTATGTGATAGTTAATTTCCAGATATTTGTGTTAAAAATACACTGATAAAAGTTCATTAAGGTTTAAAAGTAGCTCTTTCGAGCACATATCTACCATCTATATTTATGCAGAGGAAACGCAACCTCATGTCATATTATGGAACGTACTTGTTAGATTACATCTGGTATGTTGAACATAAACAGAGAAAAAAACATATGCTGCTGCCCACATTGTAGATTGGTGAGTTGGCCTGCACATCTAAACAGGAAAATGAATATAGTCAGCGGTTAAAGTGGGATTTGGCAGGCAAAAGAACCCTAATATCAGCTGTTGTGGTAGTGTACGAGAAAATAACCACTATGAAATAAATTGTATAAATTGTCTACCAATTGGATGGTGGGCTGACTGATCCTCCCCAGTTCAAAGCATCCTTGGGAAGATACTGAACCCCAAGTTACCACCCCACCCCACACACACCCGATCCATCCATCTGTATGTGAAATAAAAGTGCTTAGGTAACCTCTGAGTATAAAGTGATAAATGATGCATAGGTTTGTACCACTTGTCGTGTGTGATAAGCACCAGTGATGGATAGACCAATAAAATGGCCTTTTATGTGTTATTGTTTCCTCAATTTAGCCTCAAATTGGTTTAAATCTGGAAGATGCGCAGTGATGTGGAATAGTAACACCCTTCAAATGTCTTGAACCTATAAGGCTGTTATGAAAATGTACGATGCAGCAAGTAGAGGTATTTGTGTAAAAATGTAGTGAATAAAAGTAAAAAGTGGTGAGAAAAATAAAGATTCAAGTTATGTAATGACACCTGAAAATTCCACTTCAGTATCTTAACTGGGTATTTGTACTGCATTTCTTTTCTGGAATGAGGCAAAACAAGATTATACTAAAAACTTTAAAGAGATGGGTAAAGTGCTGTTTCTGTCAAGGACAAAATACAAACGAGAGAAAAGCAAAGCCTTTGGTGGGCAAAGAAAAGCGTTTAATCAATCAATAAATCAAAGCCAACCCTGTGTACACAGGTGAACCACTGGTGCTTAGTTGTGGCTCCCCTCAGCTTTTATACTCTCAGTTATAATTGCTAAGCTGAGTCAGCTGAGTGCATATCTAACCGGCCCCACAGCAGAAAGGGGGAGGCACCTGATTCAAGGAAGCAAACAGTAGGACTCTCAGACAATAAAACATAGCAGGCCTGCTGGGGCTGTAACAATACTGTTTTGTGTTGTATAAACGCACTACCACATAAAGACTGTTTGTTCTGTGCTCCATACCTCCACAAAGTGATAGCAGGTCTTTGCCATTTACTTTTGAACTGCTACCAGTTGATTACAACACCTGCCAGATTACAGCCTTTGTCCCATCACACTCCGGGTGTGTACAGATAAACATGTCTGGATGACGTCCGGTTAAACTCCTCAGGGAGCTGGAACTTCTACTGATATAGACAAAAAAATCAATATCAATATCCTCTTTGACTCGACCAAGAATTTTAGATCTGATGTTATGAAAAAATAAGATTACTATTCGGTACTTGCCTTTTTCTGCCTATGCAGGAGTTTGCTGAGAGTCTCCTAAACAGTGGCGTTCATGGGGCTGTCATGGTGCTAGACCCCACTTTCAACACTGACACGATGGCAACGGTGCTAGGAATCTCCAGCAGCAAACACATGGTTCGCCGACACCTTGTGGAAGAGATGAAAACACTAATTGGCCAATCCAGGTGACAGGAAAATTCACAGGGATGTGTTTTCTACTGTCTTTAATTACTATTTTGGCTTCCCCCGTCACACTGATCTTTCCCCATGCTTTCTGCAGCGTGGATGCCAAACAGGAATACGAGCATTTAGGTCTGGGGACACCACCTGTCCTCCTTCGTCAGAACTCTTTGGGCAGACCTCCCACCTCTACTGCCCGGCACACCGATGAAGAAGGCTCACTGAGAAGGAGGGCTGTGAAGGTGGGGAAAAAGTTCTTCCCTCAATTTTAGCCAAATTGTATCGCAGAAGAGCTTAGTGTTGACAAATTACACAGTGACGATAATGAAGCTCTGCAGCATTACTTGGGTATTGAATATGTTGCTAGAGCAGCCTGCAAGACATGTAAATAAGAAGGAAGATAGAGAGGTTTGATTGATTAACCAAATCAATTATTGACTATTAAATTAACTGTAAGTATAAGATATGTCATCAGGGGGACCACAACTAATGAGAAAGTATAGACTGTACATAAAAGCCCTCCACCTGAGCATTTTGGCTGTTGCTGTCTTGGATTTATTTTTAACCCTGACATCATGACATCATCAACAAGGTGTGGATCTGAATGAGAAACCCCAGACACTGCTTTGCAACTATTGCAGCAAGTCGTCAGTCATGAAGTAGCTAAGCCCTAAGGCTAATTGACTCTAAATCGGGCAAAAATGTGCAAAACAGGCATCATGCTATATCAAGTTACACCCCAATTTCACTTTTCAGACCCAGAAGCTGCATTCATCTTTATACATTGTTTGTCATTTGTAGTAATGGATACATTGTTTCTGTTCTAGCCTCCAGCAGGATTTAGTCCCAAAGCTCGCAATGGGCGGGACTTGAGTTGCCATAGCAGCTATGGCTCCCTGCCTAGAGAGGTTCGAGATCACACTCCGCCCAGGGCAGAAGGAAGCCCCATCCGTGGTTACACCAGCATCGAGGTCACCAATGTGTGATGTTATCAGAGTTCTACCAATACCAGTCATTCACTTCATGACAATGTACAACATGGACATTTGTCATCCATGTGCACGCAAACATGGGATGGTGATTTTTTTTTTTATCTTAAAATGAGCCTTTACAGGGCAGCTTGCACTTTGTAACAAGGAAAATGTTGTTTTTTTGTTGTTGTTTTTTTAACAAGTTTCCTGTTTTTTGGGGAAGTTTTAGCATCTTTGAGGACAGTAAGCGCCCCTCCCCCAACGCCAGAATTAAGATGACTATGAACGACTCGAGCTATATATTTTTCTATTCTTGTGTGTACACCAGGAGGTAACTAACTGAAATGTTTTTTTTTCTTCGTTTTTTTTGACTAGTGAGGGAAATGACTGTTTGTCTTATACAGAGCACTTGATGACAAAATGTAAAAAAACAAAGTTTCATATTTCGTAACCGTGTAAGTGGCTCTTGTGTCATTCAGTTCTGCCATTTGTGATGCCTTGTCAATGTGACTTAGCATTAAAAAAAAAAAAACAACTTAAAAAGACTTGAACTGAATTTAAAAATTTTAGAATCTATGTTTGATAGTCATTTTTCATCTCGCACATTTACACTGTTCTGTCAAAGCATATGTAGCACCTCTTCTGATGTTTTATACTGTGCAGTAAACATAAAATATCTGAGCAATGCCAACAACAACAAAGAAAAAGATCGCTGAGCTGTGATGTGTGAGCGTGTATTTTTTTGTGAAAAGGAAAGTGCTCACTGAAATGAAATAAAGATGGTGTCTAAAATATATATGTGACTAGTTGCATCCATCAGAATATCAATGAACGCCAGAGTACAATCTGGGGAGAAAAAAAGACATGTTGATGATGGGAGAAGGAGGGTTGGTCTCCCAATAAATTGCAAAGCTCCACTGCTCAGCACAAAGAATAATATGGCTGCCTGCACTATAAAGGTGGGAATAAAAGGAAATGAAAGGATCCATAAAGATCAGAGAAAAGTAAGCTAAT
>NW_005187450.1:2513111-2514490 GCF_000239375.1 Pundamilia nyererei
TGATCTATTGATGGCATTTTGGGCAGCTATCATCCAGCTCTGCACTCCCTGTCAGACACGTTAACTCAAGTCTCAGCTGTGACAGTTCCTCATGATGCTATTTCCTCCTCTTACTCATGATGATTCAAACCTTTGTACCATAGTTGCATGACACAGCACAAATAAAGACGCCCCCCTTAGGCTAGATGCACTGCCTCACTTAAAGCCTTTACTGTAATCCACCAAGGGTTGGTTGGGTAAAGCCATTTTGTAATGTGAGACATTAAAAGATAATGATGAGGGAACTCAGTTACCTGCTTTGAAATATTTAGTGGACAAGGACCATTAAACTAAGATCAACAGTAGATTTGGATGGTTTTACTTGATGGGAAAAATTAAAATACTGGTATTTCTACTAGAGCTATGTCTAAGCCAGTGTGGTTCATTTGCTACACTCAAGCCTACGTAGCCAAATAAATTAGTACAGTTTACAGTGATATTTCTCTGCCATCATATTTGATTACACACTGGCAGTGATAAGGGATTAATTCAGACCACCAGGTTAAGTCCCAATTTGTTCACATATATTTCTGTCCTTGCATTGTGTGAGTGTGTATTTGATGAAGCAGAGGAACCAGACAAAAGCTTAGGAGGAAGAATGTTTCCCAGGAGCCCAGAATGACAAAGGAACAATGCAGTGACTGCTTCAGTCCTCATTCTAGTAAGCTGAGACAGGGGGACCACTGAAACAATGAAGCAGAGCAACGTGAAACCCTTTGTTTTTTTCATCTTTTATCTTTGAACATATCAGTGACATATTGCACATACACAATTATACAGACGAATGACTAAATAAATAGTCAAAGACCATCTACGTCACCAGTGTGGGCAGGATAAATCTTCAGGGTTGCATTTCCCAGTCCAAAGGGCTAAAAAGGCGTGACTGCCAGTAAGTGGTAAATTTACAAAGAAGTAAAAGTCATTGATTATCAGGACTTGAAACAGGGCTGTGTCTCTGACGTTTAATAATCTCACTGGTTGTAAAACAACAAATCATTTGCATTTTTATAGATAATTTTTAATCTGTTTGAGATTGGAATGACTCATACAAACTACTGTGTATGCTGAAGATAAAAAAGGGCAAGTTACACAGGTAACAGTTACACAGGTAGGCCTTGTCTTTGAAAATGACTTTGAGCTTTGATTATTATTAATAGTACACACACACATACACATGCTGGTAGTTTGAGACTCCAGACCGAGATCCTGAAATCTGCTGAAGCCACTCTTCTGATTTGGGGGTTACAGCTCTTACACTGTGACACTGGGACCACTTTGGACTTAACCTTCCACGTCTGCTCCACTCGTTCCTTCAGCCCCTGATACTTCTCTGTTTTCTC
>NW_005187450.1:2514809-2515678 GCF_000239375.1 Pundamilia nyererei
GTTCCCCTTCCTGTTCCTAATCACCATCTGTCTTCAGCTGCCTGAAGCATTCTTGGAACAGCTCATCTCAGGGGGAAATATTCCTGATGTATTTGTGAATTCTCCGTGCTTCATCTGGGATTATGGCTCACACTCACTAATCCACACCCTCTCTCTTTCCATTGCTCATATAACCTCAGGGCATTTGAATTAGGGTGGAGCACTCTGTGCATTGTGAGAAGGTTTAGTGTCTTGACATTAGTGACATCTATCTCCTCCTGTTTTTATCCCAGCTGACCACAGGAGGAGATAAATGATCTAATGACTGAAATTGATGGCTAGATCGATCTATCTATCTATCTATCTATCTATCTATCTATCTATCTACCTACCTACCTACCTACCTACCTACCCTACCTACCCTACCTACCCTACCTACCTGAAAATGCAAAATGCAATTTCATTTAAATGCTTCAACTCCAGGGACATTATGCGCATGAACGCTTATTATCACACTGCCATGCCTAACTGGGCAAGTCTGTTAAGAAAAAAATCAACCTAAACCTTGTACCAGACCCTGAAACTGTAAATGTCGTCATTAATTTTATTACCCATTAATTTTATTACTCTGGACTGGGTTGAAAGCTTAGTTTTCTACCTTATGTACGTATGTTTTTATCCATTTACCTCTGATTGTGTGTTAGTAAATTACAACAAGGTGGTCTGTTGTTGTTGGCTTAACGCCTATCTGTTAAACTGAAATCAAATTGGCTTCAGTATTAAATAGGTCTTTTGTCTTTTAAGTCATTAAGGACTTGTGCGAAGGCCAGATGTTTCCGGTTTATATTTTTGTGCATTTGCAAACAAATGTTTCCCATCGGCTTTATGTC
>NW_005187450.1:2515698-2535641 GCF_000239375.1 Pundamilia nyererei
GTACAGCAGATAAGTGGAGGGGACAGCGTGTGTGACAGTGAAGAACCACCCTGACTCCGTCTATTAACGCGCCGAGAGCGAAAGAGTTAATGAAACTGGAAGTCTAAGTGGCTGGAGCCCCCTCCTTCCGGCTTTCTCTGTGACCGGGCCCATCCTTCTCAGAGAAAACTTCCTGGTCGTTAACCGTTATTTGTCACCAAATTATGCCTCATAAAGTCGTGCCAGTGTCGACAGTGTGCGATAATAAACAGCGCAGCTCCCAAGTTCAGGCAGAACACGAAGAGGAGTCACTTAGGATGCAGAGGTGAGTGGAACGTCGTTAAAGTTGCTCGCTGAAGTGTTAGTAAGTATCGCTGAATGTTACTAAAAGTTACACTGACGACTCATTATTTAATCATTTATTCTCAAAGGGTGTTTGTCCGAGGGTTTGAGTTTTCCTCATTACTTATCTCCCGGGTTCAAAGTAAGAAAGAGTCCCATTGTTGGCACGAACGCGGGCATTTTTTTTTTTTAGCTGTGAGTCATATTTAGTAAAACTCACCCGAGTGCTAAAGTTATACTAGTAGCTTGAGTTGGTTTAGTTTAGAGTCGAGTTGACTTTTTTTTTTAAGATTAGGTGACAATGACGACAACATCACTAGAAATATGTTGTGCCCGGGCCTGTGGAGGGATTGCTTTTCAAATGGGCAGGCCTGTTAATGTGTTACTGTGTTGTTTGGTGAAATAAACCTGTTAGATTGGACTGTAACTACCCCTGAGCAAGTCAATAATATGTGACCTCACTTTGCACGTCTCAACTGCACAACTTTTTGAAAAGTAGGACGTGGTATCTGCGTTTGCAGCTGTCATGATGAGCTGGATTCACTCTCATGCCATGCATTCCTTAGAACGGGAATGGGGAGGAGGGGGGCTCACTTAATTGGCTACTTTAGAGTGCAGCAGGTCTGGGCACGTTTACCAACCAGACAGACTGTTATTACTGTATCCATGGATGGATCCATAGTATGGGTATTTCGCGATGACATTCCTGAGTGGTTCGAGGTCATTTCTTTTGCGCTTTTGTCCTAATTTATTTACAGTCCCTAGTAGTCGTCCTGCACCTTCTAAAGCATGCAAAATAAAATCATGCAGCACATGCGCAAGTGTGCTTATTGGTCATGCTCACTGCGCTTCAGAGAATTATTTTAATTTGTAGGGCAGTGTTTGATTTAATGTTTGGTTATGGTTTTAAATATGAACCCAAAACTGCTTATTTATTATAATTGAATTATTAAAAAGTAGGTTGACACAGAAACCCTGTATATTTCTTTGTAAATTACGGGATGATAATGTTGTACAGATTTATTTATTTATTTTTACAGGGGCTGTAATAATCTTTATCTGCCCATTTAAAGTGCTGAGTGTAGCTCCTTATGATATGACATGTGACTTTGTGAGTCTGCTGTAAATTTTATTTTATTTTTTCCATTCAGCACACCTACTGGAAGGGTTTCTTTGAAAAATGGATGCATATAAAGAACAAATCTCTGTAACATGTTCGGTAATACCTTACGAAATGACGCTTATTTATTAAGGAGAGCTCTAACTATTGAGAGTTGAGTTAGGCTTCCTGCTACTAGAACTAGGGGAGTTTTGGAGGCTCGTAATTCATTCTCAGGAACACATTAACGGTGTGTTCAGAGCTGGTGAGGAACTTAATATGTCCAGAAATTATGATAATCAGCTCCTTTACATGTCAGATTTTTCTTTTTTAGGTCACTGCCAAATTTCCATTATATTCAACTATTTTGGCGTAAGGTGAGGCTATGAATTAAACCCTCACGATGCTGATCTCCTTACTATAAATGCATATATATTATATTGTCATATATAATTAATAATTTCGGTTCAGGAGTGCAATCTATAACCTTATTACTTACTTGTGGGTCAACACTTTGATCTGAATTTGACCATCTCCCTAAATGAGGCTAACAGTTTTTAAAGCTGGAGTGCAAGCCTCTTGTTTAATCCATGCTGTCCCCCCCTCCCCTACTGTGTGCCACTATTGATTAGGAAAATGACCTTTTTGTAGCTGTGCAAAGGCCAAAGCAATCAGGACAAATAGCCCTGCCTAACTTTGCGTATCTCTGTCAGGCAGCTAATATGTGCAGTGCGCTGAATGCTGACGTGCCTCACATTTTATATCTCTCCAAGTATAAAATCCCTTTGAGTCTGGATACAATTTTAGGAAAGAAATTCTGTTTGTATTAGTTGCCTTTTCAGCACGACGGATCAAAAAGTGTGTGCAGGTTTTTTTTTTTTCTTCACACTTTACCTCTGCAAGACTCGGCTTTTAACTTTTGGAAAACATAGTCAATATCCTTTAGAGACTTCATCTACTGATGTTACTGAAACGCAACCTCACAGACAGCCACTTTTTAAAGAAACCATTTCCACATTAGAAACTTTAAATGTGTTTTTGTTTCTCTTCTGTTCTCTGACATATTCTATATCTCTCGGGATTTTCATTCTGTGTCCACCCCCTTGTATCTTTCTCTCTACAGTTTCTGACTTCGTCTGCAGCTGCTCTGACTGAAATCTAGGGACTGCCAAGATGCGTTCCACTGTGGGTGGACCACCAGACACTCTTGGCCACGAACAGGCTCGTAGCAGTAACAATAACAACAACAACAACAACACCAGCGGCGAAATCAATGGAAACTCCGGTTCCCAGTATGCCCTGTGTGCTTTGGGGGTTGGACTTGTCGCCCTTGGTATTGTGATGATTGTGTGGAGTGTGGTACCTGCAACACCACTTGGCAATAGCAGCAGCAGCGGCAACCCGGCAGGTGAAGGCAGGAAAAATAAGGCGTCTTCTGTGGCCTTCGTCTTGACGGGCTGCGGAGTGGCTATGCTCCTGCTGTCATTATGTCTGGGAATGAGAAACAAACGGAGGGAGCAACAACTCCGGGAGGCCCAGAACCACAGCGGAGCACGAGGAAGGGACCAGGAGCAAAGGGAAACGTGAGTTTCATGACTGACTAAATCACTTTTTGACTTCTTTTAAAAATTAGGGCTTTTTTTTCCAAAATGACTTCTTCATTTTTTTGTGTCTATTAAGAGAATCTCAAATTCAGTTAATTGTATTCAGCACGCTCCCAGAGAGTGGGTTTTTTTTAATTTTTTTTTTAATTTTTATTTTTTAAACCTGAAAACATGTGAGAGAGATCTGCTTGTGGTTTTTATTGCCTGCTCAAGAATTTCTTTAAAGGCAGCAACATTTACTCTCACAGTAGCTGAAATTCTTTTTCAGCAGTGTAAATCTCAGGGTTAGACATCAGGGCAATCACTTTGTCAGCCCTGATATAAGCTGTATCATCTTCACTCATGTGAGTCAACGCTAGTGCAGGACCGGTCATTGTGTGACTATAATGTGTTTGTGCATTTAAATAGTATGTGTAATTAAAGTGTACCATTTCTATTCTTGCATTTCCATAAATGTTTACAGTGCTGAGCAGCAAGCCCAGCGTTACGCGGTGCCCACCTACGAGGAGGCGGTATGCAGTGGCCAGTACCCGGTCACTCAGAGCAGCCTTCGCCCGAGCGTCTCCCAGCTGCCTTCCTATGACGACCTGGTGCAAGTGGATGGTGTGCAGTACGAGAACGAGGGGTCAGAGGGCACAGTTAGCAGATCTCAGCCTGCCGTGGATTCGAGTGGTCCTCCTGCTGCTGCTGTTTCTGCATCAAACCATAGACCTGGGAAAAATAACCTTAAGCTTCTCCCTATCAGTATCCGCAGGATTAAATCGGAGAAGCTGCACATGAAAAACATTGATAACTCTCAGCCCACAGCTGGATTCAGTATTGAACCACTCACCCCCCCACCGCAGTATGAGGATAAAGTGCCGCCGCTTTAAGATGGAGCTGATAATGTTTGGAACGATTCGGTGGAATTTCGATCATCTTCTGTGGATTTTGATCAGCCTTTGCAAGCCAAGACCTGGAATATGACTTGTTGAAGAATGCGGCCAGCGGCATTAAAATACATTCTCTGTTCAACAGTAATCATCATGCCAAAGAAATCCAAAGCACTGAACGGAGGAAAACTTTGGATCTCTGAAGTGGATACAGGCAGCAAAGGACGTACTTGTTGCATCCTTGCTTACTGTGACACATCTTTATCAGACTGTGCCACATTGGATTGAGGAAACTGCACATGCAGGTTTTTTTTTGTTGTTGTTTTTTTAAAAATATTATTGTAGGTTTTCTGTTAATAAATTACCTTTGTGTTACTGGCCTCCACTGTACACTGACTGTATGGGTGAGTTGATGGTGAAAGAGCCTAAGACGCGCCTGAGAGGGGGGTGGGGTGAAGTTTTGAGAATTTAAATAGATATAGCTACCATTTAGGACTTGGAATCCTTAGGATTAGCACCGCCTGTAGTTTACCAATTGTAAGGTCCACAGCGCCTGAGTATTGTATGCACTTTGGTGGCTTGACCTGAATCAGGCTGCACGGAAACTCTCCCTCATTATCAATTGTATTGCTCCCACCCCCGGCCCTCTCGAGGTTAGGATCAAATGAATTTCGATGTGTCTTAATTGGCGTGTGTGTGAGGGTCTGCAGAGCTTTGTAGATCCAGTCTCTCTACATTTGTAATGATGGCTTCTGTTTTACTGGACTTTGATTTGGAGGGTTTCTTTTATGTCTCTGCCTCAAAAAGCTGAAACCTGGTACTGGGGGTTTCTTTACACATTTTAAAGTGAGGCATCTACTCAACGATACTCATTCGGAAGCTTTTCTACTGAACCAACATGAAACAAAGCTTTATTAGCGTCTGTCTGCTGCATTTCAAGCATCCCTTGTTGAATCTTTGGTTATGGTTCCACGGTAGTATGTTTATTTCTCGCAAAATAGAAATCCTAGTTTTCTCTTTTGAAAGGCTCCTTTGAAAGAAACTCTCTGCAGGTTTGCTCCACCCAAGGCAGGTGAAACAGGCTTGCTGAAGGATACTGTTTGACTTTTTAAGTTGTCCAGGTTGTTTGTTCTTTGCTTTTTCTTTTACCAACTGTGAAATGGTCCAAAATCAGTGCATTACTGGATTTTAGTATCATTTACTGAGTTATTGAACTGTATTAATCAGAATTGATTAGAAGAGGAACCATTTAAAAAAAAGAAAGGGGGAAAAAAAAAAAAGTGCTTGTCTAACAACTTCTCAAACATAACCAGTCATGTACAGTGCAGCTGGCATACAGGTTGGACTAAACTGTTTGCTAAGGTACAGCCATGGGTGTTTCAGGCGTAAACTGGCCAAATGTGTTTTAGGGAGAGGATGAGGATGGGAGGATGTCCGGTGACGGGGAAGAGCACAAGGCCCTGGTCCAATTTAACCCTTGGGAGGTCGTAATCGTTAAAACTCATGTTTACACTAAAGCAGCAGGATTTGCCGGCATTAAAGTCCTGATTTGTTCAAGAGAAGAGACTTTCTAGGAAGAAGAAATTTTCCGGGAAACTCAAAGTTTCTCGTTTTATGGAGTCTTTTGGCAGTGGCAGCTAATTGCAAAGTTTGCCCTTCAGCTGTATGCAGTAAAGTGCAGTTTAAACACCTTCTACTCAGAACAGCACTTCCTAAAACATCTCATTCACATTGGTTGAACTCGATTCAGCTCTAATGTTGCTCTTTTAACGTAGCATTGCAATGCTCTAACAGCAAACACAGTAGGGAGTGTTTGAGGCAAACTGATGGAACATGTGAATAGTTGAGAGCTTTTGCCTGTAGCCATGGTGAACGGCGAGATGTGAAGGCAGCTGTGTAGTCTGCTTCTCTGGGCTTGTTTTTGTTCGCGTTCTACACGGAAACAGAAAGACTCTGTGACTGTGTGCAGCTGTGCCAACATAACACCAGCTATTCTCACTTGTTTGCTGATCGCAGCTCGACTCGTATACTTGCCTTCCCTTAAAAGTGTGCAGCAAAGGTGCCGAAATAGAAGACACGCCGATGCGTTGGGAATGGTTTGGTCAGCAGCTGTATAAACACTTTGATATCTTCTTCGTGACAGACAGCTGAAGCTTAATTGTATGACTTATTAATTGCATTAAGTGTTACTAATATTGTGAAGTTGCACAGCTCACTTTTTTTTGTAAGGAAAGTGACATTTTCAATTAGACCCTTCATTATCCAGTTTTATATTGTTTCTGATAAATGCATAAGGATACCAACTGACTATACAGTATACTGCACAGCACAATTATCATGTCACTAGAGATCAGTTATTGCAATTCATCTACAGTTTTTTAAAACCACCTTCTGTGCTGCAGACATGAACACTGTACCTCATTTGCTAATGACCAATTAACTACATAACTGATTTTTATACTTGTATATAGATGAGTTCCTGGAAAAAAATGTTGTCAGTTTCATTTATTGCATTTTCTTTCTTTCTTTTTTCTTTTTTTTTTTTATTGCTTGTTTGTTTGTTTTTTTTATTGTAGATACACTGTGAAACCATGCATTTCTGATAATTTGTATTTTTTTGTTTTTGTTTAGTTTTTTGATAATGAGTTTTTTCTGAAGACTGAACAAATTTATCACATTAATATTTTATAAAAAAATAAATAAAATAATTGTTTGTTAATTGGTGTTCTGTAACTATGTCTTTGTGCATTTATGCTGACCGACATAATCTGTTGAATACATAAAATTCCTATTTTCTCCCTTATACTTATACACTCACGGCACTGCATACACATCAGTTGCTTGTTCATACATATATTTAATCAGCCAGTGGCATGGTAGCAGTTGTGCATAGTCAAGACAACCTGCTGGAGTTCAAACTGAACATCAGAATGGGAAAGAAACTTGATTTAAGTGACTTGAACGTGGCATGGCTGCTGGTGCCAGATGGGCTGGTCCGAGTATTTCAGAAACTGCTGATCTACTGGAATTTTCCCACAGAGTCATCTCTGAGGGTTACCGAGAATTGTCTGAAAGAGAGAAAATATCCAGTGAGCGGCAACGAGGTCAGAGGAGAATGGCCAGACTGCTTCAAGCTTATAGAAAGGGAACAGAGTATTGAGAGAGAATCTCTGCACATTGAACCTTAAAGAACATAGGACCACACAGAGAGACACTCCTACCAGCTAAGAACAGGAATCTGAGGCTTCAAATTGCAAAGACTCACCAAAATTGGAGAATAGAAGATTGGAAGACAGTGTTTGATCTGACATTTAGATGATGGCGTCAGAATCTGCTGTGCACAAAATGAAATCAAGGATCGATTGTGTTTCATATATAGGTTCAGGCTGCTGGTGGTGTAATGGTGTGGCGGATATTATGGTGGGAAACTGACGTTCTTGGTACCAACTAAGCATCATTACCGTAAATGCCAAAGATTACCTGACCACGTCCATCCCTTTATGAACACAGCGTATCCATCTTCTGATGGGTGCTTACTGGAGGATAACACATCATGTCACAAAGCTCAGATCATCTCGAACATGACATGAATTCATTGTACTCATATAGCCTCCACAGACACCAGATAAAGTACCTTTGACATTCGGTGGGATGACAGATGTGCAGCCAACAAATCTGCAGCACTGTGACACTAACATGCTAAATATGGACCAAAGTCTCTTGAGGAATGTTTCCAGCACCTTGTTGAATCTATGCCATGAAGAATAATGGAAGTTCTGAAGGCCAAAGGAGGTCCAAACTGGCACTAGCAAGATGTAATTATGTTGCCAAATTTCAAGGACACGATTATATATTTGACAATTATTCTGACACACAATGGTTTAATTTTACTGACAAAAACCACACTAAGTCATTCTTAATACCGACAAACCTAATCAAGAGTACTCGTGAGTTTAGTTTAGCATGAAACACCCTTCCTGGATTTGTGAGGCAGTGCTTTTGTCAGCTCAGTGTCGCATTGTTAATGTGTGTAAAGTAATCACAATAGGAAGCTGTTCATCATGTTGTTGATGTAGTTGTCGTATGGTTGGAGCGCACTTGGCTAAAGGGAGCTGGCTTCTAAAAGACACTGTAGCCCTCGCCAGAGCCAAAGTTCACCACAGCATGGAGAGCCTGCAGCTGCAGGGAGAACAAGGTTAACTCAAGAATCAAAAATCAAGGCTTTGTCTGAGGGGGCTTCTATGTTTTTGACTGATAAGAGCAATGCAAGCAACCCTTTCATTCAGATATCACAATTTGTGCTAGAGGCATCAAACTGAGCAAGAGTAGGTACAATCACAATGATATACAAAAACCTTTACTTATAACAAATCAAGCATGCCCGTCTTTCATAAACAACACCCCACAAAGCACGTGTTGGATCTCTAAGTCATAAATAGTCTTCTTTTAAAGGTGCTTTTTGTGATCACACTTTGCAAAATGTAACTAAAATGTTCACTATCAGGTGGCAGTGATTAACCAGAACATTTTAGTGTATTATTATTAATATTTTTATTACTCTTATTATTTTGGATGTGCAGTCTAGTTGTAAAAAACATGAAAATGCTTTATTTGAGCCGAGATCCAGGTTGTTGAAATTGCTAGCATTATCACTTTAGTGCAAAATGGTCCTGGGTTCAAATTTTCTTTTTCGGCTGGAGCTTGTTTCTTTTGTTAGGTTAAATGGTACTTCTAAATCAATTGTAGCTGTGCCACATAATGAGCTTCGTGGCAAGTGGATAGTCCTAGAGACATTGAATCAACAATTAGACAATTAGGCTGTGTTTGCTGCTGTTTTACTTCTGTCTTATCGTTTCTTTTCTTTACAGCAGAGTGCAGTTTCTTTCTGGGGGTTTGTGTTGGTGGTGATGATGGCTGCTTTCCAGATGCACTGGCATGTCTTCCAGTTTGGACTCAGGGCAGGCTGCTTGCCACACTGGCTTGCTACCCCACCTTGTGGCACCAGGCTGAACTGCTCAGCCTTCTAACTTCATATCTTTTTAGCACAGCTCATAGACATATGGGGACATAAGTCGCTGCACTTCTTCCTTTGCCTTTGTGCTGATAGTTTTAATTGAGTATGAAATATTTGGGGCTTAATGTTTTTAAGAAAAGAGAAAACTGCAATTAAACTGATGGTGACTGCACTTGCGTGGGGTTAATGCATGGTTGTTTGGGTGGCTAAACAATTTTAATTGGCTCTCAAGCTTATATCTTTGAGATCTCGTCCTTTTAGTAAGCTATTTTCTGACTGCATATTCTCTTTTTTGTGAAGTTCAGACTTTACTGCATGCTGCTGGTGACAAACATCTTTGCTGATGCTAGAGAAGCTATCCTGTTAATGTGCTCAGGAGCCCTGACAACTAACAGAAAAATCTAAACTTGTCGTATTTTGTTCATGGTGGAGTACTGGCACTGGCACAGTACTTTAATTTGGCTCATAAATCAGTGCTAAAAGCCCATGGTGAACAGTTAAAGCTGCCACAGATAGAAAATTTAACGATTTGTTTATTGAAACACCTAATATACATATTTTCCATAATAAATACACCCACATTTTCCACTTTATGCTTGAGAGCTTTTAAAAAAATGTGTTTTATTGTAGGTTTAGTTACACAGCCAGCGTTCATCTGATTTTGATTTGATTTGAACAGTGTGCTGTCCAAAGGAACAAGAGAGGGGACATGAGAGTCCCCTCCATGGATTTGGCTACAGTGTCCACTACTGTCTGGCTGGAGTGAGAGCTTAGGTAAGGCATCATATTTTATATCTGTAGTAATAAATGAATAACATGTATAAGTCATGCTGTTCTCTGTGAGGCCACCTCAAGCAGAGGTCGGAAACCACAGCACTCAACTGAGACAGGGTTAGCGATAGGGTTAGCTGTGTTTCCTGGTACTGTCTGATTATTTTCAGTAAATACACTCTTAGAAAGGGTGTTTGAATATGACGGCAGTTTAAGACATGACTCATGTTCTGACTTTTTATAGTTCTGGGTCTTGATTAATTATTAAACATCTTAGTCCAGCCTGTGCCATGACACAATCTTTATTTCGTTTATGTGTGATCATGAATGACCCGGGAGATTAATAATTAGCTGCCTGCTTCACGTTACAGAGATCTGTAGGGTCCATCCAAGTGATGACGAAACTTCTTCAGTCTCAGCTGACCACAGATTTATCCAATCTTATAAACAGCATATTTGCATAATGACAGAAACTAGCAGCACTGAAGGAACTGGGCTGGGAGGTCAGTTCCTTGATCATTAATATCAAAACCTGCAGTCAGCTGAGACTGAAGAAGTCATTTGAATGAGTGACGAAACGTTTCTCCCACTGAAAACACTACATCCAGATGAACAGAATCAACTGTTGTGTATACTTTGTCTTGTGCTTAAAACGGTCTTGCACTCAGACTGTATGCATGCAACTTCCCTCTTGTTTCCTAGGAAACTGGGTCAGCAATGCAGAAAGTCAAACAAATACTGGAAACTTGAGTACAGGACAAGTGGTTGTTGATAAGAAGTTCCCATCAGTGTTCTAGGGCACTGAAAAGTGGAAACTATTTTACTACCCAAGTATCACTGATCAAACATAATAGCTGAAGTATTTTTCAGAATAAAACAAATATGAATATGCAGACTCCTTTAGCAAGGTTCTGTTATACTTTACTGCTATTTCTATTTTTAGAAAACTGCTAAAATTACAATAAAGCAGAGATGGTAGAACAAAAAATTATGCAACTTTTCAAAACAAAATTGTGGGTATATATTCTTTATTTCAGAATTTGCAAAGTGTTTTTCATCCCACAAAGCTGTTCTCTCAATAGGCCACCATTTTCTGTGAAAGAGATAATAGAGAAATGTTAGACTTAAAGTAAAATAATGGTATTAGCAGCATTGAAATTATGCACAAACGTATGGACACTTACAGAGCTGATCCAGTCGATGTAAGAGCTGACTCGGGTAAAGACAGTGGGCTTCTTGGCGTAGTTGCAGCTGAGCCCAGAGCCAAAGCTGACAATACCGTGAACCTCCCAGACTCCAGCAGCGTTCATACAGTTCAGAGGACCGCCAGAGTCTCCCTGAGTCAGGTGGGGGAATCAAAGTGATCAGTGTGCGAATTCCACATTCAGCAGTTATTTCTTAGACTAGCCCACAATTTTCTGATTGCTTATCACACATTACAGAGATTCTTTTACATTTTATGTTGCTCACAAAAATGCAGCTTAGTAGAGATGGTTGTGACATCATTGGGAATAATATAATACAATTTTTGAACATTAATCTCATTTTCTTTTCCTTAAAATTAATAAAAAAGTAATTACTTTATAATAACAACTTGTTTTGTGTCGCTGGCTTTTGCAGAACCCACAGTTAATTAATTTTAATGCAAAGGCAAAATGGCCAGTATTTGAGAATCTTTGACTAGTAAATATGATAGCTTTGCTTAAAAATGAATGAGAGTTGCACTTGCTAGTCACTAGCTTTTATTTGTGGCTAAATGTTGTGCCAAGTGAGAAGATTGGATGGAAGAATAAATACAAAAAATATGTGTCCCTTCATTCACAGCATGTGGAAACGTGTGACTGAGTTAATTCTACAGTCTGTGTGGCACACTCTGAACTTTTAGGAAAGTTGAGTTTAACTGAAGTTAGCTGATGTGTGAAAGTGTGACTCTTACAGTGTTACTTTATGTGATTAGAAAATCATTATTTTAGACTCACATTGCAGCCAGCCACAACTCCGTCTCCACCCGCACAGACCATGGTTTCCTTCACCTGAGAACCCCACCAGTCAGGCTGACTGCAGGTTGGGTAGTCCACCACTGGCAGGAGAGCCTGCTGCAGGATGTCAGCAATGGGACCTCCGGCTGTGTGGACAACAAAGACGTAGTTCATCTCAGACAAAAATCTCAAACAAAAGAATCCAGGGGCCAAAGGGCGGAACTCAGTTCTATTTAATACTGTTTTTTATTTCTTTATAAGCTCATTGTCGGGGCCCTCCACAACAGTTCCAGTTTTTCATGTAAAAAATTCCCTTGTAAAAAATTTATTGCTCATCCCTGTTTAATTGTAAAATAGTTATGATGGATTAGTCTACAGAATGATCCTGAAAGGATTTTTGACTCTTCTTTGACTGGGTTCCCTGGTGACCTAGTGGTTAAGACACCAAGTATGCCCTTACTTACATTCCCGACTGTGCTATCCAAATTAATAACAGAAATATGATTCTTTATTCCAGAAAAACGAAGCACTAAACAACCAAAAATGCATCATGTTAGTTAGTAAAAGTATGTGTGTATAGATTTAATTTAAAAAGTAAAAACATGCTAAGATGATACTGTATACTAGGAACTGACTAAGTAAAATCAACTTATCAAAAACATCCGTATAGTCTTCCCTTCGAGGGGGAAAAAAAGAGAAAGAGACAGTTTACATAACAAGTTGTGTCACGTAATGATTATTTGAGAAGCTTTGAAGGGATGGATAGAATTAAAGAAAGCTTTTCTTTAAAAAAAAAGGGCACTCACTGAACAGGCGACCCCACCCAGTGATGTAGCAGGATTCATTATTGGGGAGCACAAATTCGGCCTCGGGAAGACAAGAAGCCATGACGGTATCAGAGAAGTTAACGGAGGACTCGAGCTTGATCAGGGCGATGTCATTACTGGGCAAGAAATGATTAAACATTGTATTTAACCAAATACTCAGCCCACAATTATAAATGCACATAACGCACATGATCTTTTTGATATTCAAGTCTCACAGGTAAATTCTTAGTAGTAGCGGTAAAATGTTACCGAATAAAAAAGGAGTTCCAGTCCTCATGCACAATGATGTTAGAGGTGCCGACGAACACGGAGCCATTCTCTGTCTCTAACAGGTTGTGCTTTCCCAGTGCCACTCTGTACTCCCTGCTGGAGCTGCAAGGTGACAGAACAGATTATAATGCTGATATGTGTAAGCAAAAAATTTGTTTCTGTGATCGTTAGTAATTCCATGCATGATTAAAACCCTTGGTTCTTATACCTGATACAGTGTGCAGCAGTGAGGACCCACTGGTCAGAGATCAGAGTGCCTCCACAGGTGTGTCTCCACTCACCCGCGCTGTTGTACTGCAGGGAAACCTAAAACATACATAAGAGTACAGTGAATTACCTCTTTGCTATGTTTGAGCTTGATTTTGTGCTTTATGAGAGTGCTGCTTGTTACACTGGTTGCAGTCTGTTCACCCTTGTGGGAGTTTGCAAAGTGTTTGTTGTTACTTGGTCATTTCTCTGGATAATCTAAAATCTGTAATCTAAAAACCCAAACTGTACAGCATTTCAGTTTTTTAAAAACCATATCCTCCTATGCCTTTTAATTTACTGTACTGTAACCACTGTAAACCTTTTTTTTAAAGATCCTCCAATAATGCTTCAAATCGCCTCAATAACTTTTCATACCAGTCTTTACCAGTCTAGCAGTAAATAAAGTCTGCCTATCTTTAACAGAATACATTTTATGTTGATGATATTCAGATTTTTCTGAATAAAGTTTTGAGTGTTTACCTGCCAGGGCCAGCTGTGAGGCCTGACATCATGTCCTCCAACCACCCGCGACACCACAGGGGGGATGGTAGGCAGCCCACACCCGTAGGCTGAGGGGACATATGAGAAAAAGATTTAAAAAAAAAAAAAAGCCCATTGTTTACCTGCATGAAATTTTGTAGAAAATACCCACTGAAGAGACAGCTGGATAAAAACAGATTTTTGTGTGCAGTGTTTGAAAAGCTCCTTACCTCCTGCGACAAACAGAGCAAGCACCAGAAACTTCATCTTGGCTGTATCTCCACAGATTCCATTCAACCTGTGACATTTTTATACCTTTCACACTGTTACGCAACAGAAATCCTTGGAAACTGAGCCTCTGACAAGCCTTGATGCTTGGGTGGAGCTAAGTGAACGGAACGGGACAAAGTATTTTGGAGTGCAGTATTTTTTATGTTTTTTTTTTAAACGTATCAGTGGAATTGAGGGTTTTTAACTTTATCACCACATGCTGCAGTTCACACAAAGACACAAAGAACCTGACTGCATATTTACTGCAACGCCCCCTATTCTGATTTCCTTTGAAATGCTGCACTCTCATGTAGGTGGAGGAAGAAAAACAAAACACAATGACACAGCTGTCTAATGAACTAATACATTATTATTAGTGTAGCACTGACATACTACCTCCCTTGTAAATGTTCAGTTAGTTTTTGGACAGTGACACAGAATTTGCACTTGTGCCTCTGATCGGTATTGGAATATTTGGCTGAAACTGAGCAGAGAGTATAACCCTGTACAACTGTGAATTCTGTGGTTTTTCAGGGCTTTTGATGTTGCTGAGCTGGCCAGGACATTCGTTCTTTTGAAGAATATACTGGATTATTGATTTGGGCACTTCCAAAGTTTTTGCTGTCCTTCTGATGGGCTTATTTTGGCTTTTCAGCCTCATCCTGAGCTCCTTTACTTACACTTACATCTCTCTGGACAACATATTGAAAGTTATAGTAAATCGCAACCATAATGCAGGTTGAATAATTAAAGTGTACTCCAGAACTTTTATCTGGTGAATTTGCCAAAAAATAGTGAGGGCAAAAAAAGCCTAGTTTCACCACGAAACTGCTTATCAGTGAATTATCCAATTACTTTTGACCTGCTGTGAATGGGGCACCATGTATAAAAATGTCTACAATATTTTTGTAAAACCCTTGACTTGTCAATCATTATATAATAGATATTTAAGCAAGAATTTCAACTAGGAAATTGCTTGCACAGTTTATATTATTCTATTTGGTCCCATTTGGCATGGTTTAGATGTGGAGCTAGTGCTATTCCAGTAGTTATGGGCAGAATTTATGGACCTAAGTGTGAAAATGGAAAAAAAAATTTTTCTTTGATGTTAAAATACAGGACTGACTTGTTTAATACCCAAGCTTCAGACTCTCTTGTATGAAATATAAAAGGCGTGACCAATTCAGCAGGCATCTGCATGGTTCACACAGAGGTAGAGACGGGGAGATAAGGTTTATTTGGGGATATCTGTGGTTACTTATCTCCAAGGTTGATTTGTTTTTCCTAGCAAAATTTCACTTGCTGTGCTGACGGAAATGTTGCAACATGCGATTTCTGCCTGCTGACTCACTATATAAGGGATAGCAGGTGCCTCTAAACTTCTACTGAAGAGAGTCACAATGATGTTCATTTTCTTGGCTTTGTTTGTCGTCGGCGGTAAGCAAATACGTCTTTGACGATTATGTTATGTGTTGGCAAATAAATGTGAACATGCTGTAATACTTCTGATTCTCGTGGAGCATCAGAAATCATCCTACTTTCCACTGTTTCCTCTTAGCCTACGGGTGCGGCACCCCCACCTATCCCCCCATTCTCACCAGAGTGGTTGGTGGAGAAGATGTCCGTCCACACAGCTGGCCCTGGCAGGTATACATACACCTGGGGCGATCGTGGCTCAAGAGTTGGGAGTTCGTCTTGTAATCGGAAGGTTGCCGGTTCGAGCCCCGGCTTGGACAGTCTCGGTCGTTGTGTCCTTGGGCAAGACACTTCACCCGTTGCCTACTGGTGGTGGTCAGAGGGCCTGGTGGCGCCAGTGTCCGGCAGCCTCGCCTCTGTCAGTGCGCCCCAGGGTGGCTGTGGCTATAATGTAGCTTGCCATCACCAGTGTGTGTGTGACAGGTTGTGTAAAGCGCTTTGGGGTCCTCAGGGACTAGAAAAGCGTTATACAAATACAGGCCATTTACCGTTAAAACTCATTGTGCCGTGCTGTTATTTGTTGTCCTCAGATCTCTCTGCAGTACAAGAGTGGCAACAACTTCTATCACACCTGTGGTGGTACTCTGATCTCCAACGAGTGGGTCCTCACTGCTGCTCACTGCATTGGGTATGGAAAAGAAAAAAGGAAGACGTCTAAAATGGAGTGCACACATATGGCACAGAACCAGACATACTGTAGAGATCGTAGGGTGTTATATATTGCCATATATAACTTATATATCAAAAATGCATAACTTTTCTTATTGTTTTTGTGTTTGGCCAAGCAGCAGTTACACCTACAGAGTTTACCTGGGAAAACACAGTCTGGACACCGCCAATGAGTCTGGCTCCATCGCCATCAGCCCTTCTGTTATTGTTGTCCATCCTAACTGGGACTCTTACAACATTCGGTGGGCCATTTAGCCCACAGTACACTGTTGTGGGCTGGAAACTATGTTATTATGTTTCAAATACTTAATTCATGCTATCGCTGCTTGTTAGCACTCTCTAAGTATGACATTTCTATCCACACCCTAGCAATGACGTTGCCCTGATCAAACTGTCATCACCTGTTCAAAACACTAACGCCATCTCGCCTGCCTGTCTTCCTACCTCTGGTGAGACCCTGCCTAATGGTGCTCCCTGCTATGTCACTGGCTGGGGACGTCTGTGGAGTAAGTTCTATTATAGTAACTATATAAAAGTTCAACTAACTATAAAGGCTGCTCACATAAAGCTCCAAAGCCCCGTCTTCAGGGTTTTATAAGTTTTAATATGTTTTCCTGTGGATAATTTTCTCTTGTGAGTTGCTTCTTGTCACTGGCTTACAGTGACAAAAATTCCCCAAAATACACATTTTAAAGTATCACAAAAGACCTCTTGCATCATATTAATCAAAATAGTTTGGATTTTTATGCAGTTTTTAAATCTGCAGCTAAATCAAAACTGTGTCTTGTCAACGTAGTTCTCAAACTGTGCTGGCCATGAATCTGGCGATCTTGACTCTAGCCCTGAATCTGAATGCGTTGTCTTTCTCCTCTAAAGCTGGAGGCCCTATTGCTGACATCATGCAGCAGGCTCTTCTTCCTGTTGTTGATTACAGCACCTGTTCCAGGTCTGACTGGTGGGGCAATCTGGTCACCACAAACATGATCTGTGCTGGTGGAGATGGTGTTGTGTCTAGCTGCAACGTGAGTCAAATTTGGTTTATTTCACCAACTTTGAAGTATTTGTCGCTGTTTAAATCAGAAAATATGTCCTAGCCTCAAGAGCATCTTTCTATGACCACATTTGCCTTTTAGGGAGACTCTGGCGGTCCCCTGAACTGCCAGAATCCTGATGGCTCCTGGGATGTCCATGGAATTGTGAGCTTTGGCTCAAGTGCAGGCTGTAACTACTACAAGAAGCCCTCTGTCTTCACCAAGGTCAGCGCCTACACATCCTGGATCAACAATGTAAGTATAAAAAACTTTTGTTCCAAATATCTCACAGTACACAAGATACTTTTTTAAAAGACAAAACTACAACAGAAAGATGATCTGTCACTTGTTTGCGCTAATTATTACACAAATTATAAAATGTTCCATACTCCGATCTTAATTTTAAACATCCTCTTAATGCTTTTTCTTTTCTTTTTCTTTTTCTTTTTTTTGTCCAGGTCATGACCTCATACTAAGCTATGGACGGGCTTTTGTCAAACTTAGCAGGTAGATAAGTGATCAAATAAAAAAAAAAACATACAGTGGATAATCCAGAGTCCTGTGTGGTTTCTTGGTCATGCAATGAGGAAACAGCTTAAACTAAACATTTATTAAGCATGTGAACACAACTTCCTATGTCATTTTGTTCAAGCAAGACAATTTTCACATTTAGTCATGGATTTTATTGTAATGACTACAAGATAGCCCTGCCAATTAATAACCACATGCTAAAGAATGGAACATAATCACCACAAACATCAATAATTGAATCTCCATCCTGTAGTGGAAAATGTGCAAAAAACAGAACTGTTATGAGCAGGGTGTGGAAAAATAACCACATAGTAAAAATAGATTATGGAGAGCAAGAAAGGCAAAATTCTTTACATGCCAAAGGGAAATGCACACAAGCTGCAGGCTGGGAAAACAGGCCAGTCGTTCTTGGGAACAGTCTTTTCCTCCAGGCTTCATTTTTATTAAATAGCTGCTTGTGCTGCAGGATGAGAGCATCCATCTGTTTTCGTGACACCATGTTGCAGTCATCTGAAACACCCCTGAAGACAAAACAAACCATAATTTTCCTTACTCCGAAACCAGAAGCCACATCGACACACGAATAGAATACATAATTTCCATAGAAGTTATCCGAATGGTTTCAGGTGGAACTGTGACAGCAAAACTTTCCAGAATTTCCGCTTTCCACCACTACCTGGTTTACCTTGTAATCAGAAGGTTGCCGGTTCGAGCCCCGGCTACGACAGTCTCGTCCCTGAGTGGAGGAAAATTGCTACCTTATTGTGGTGGAGGGGTTTGTGTGTCCCAGGGATCCCAGGGGCTATGTTGTCTGGGCGCTTTTGCCCCCTGGTAGGGTCTCCCATGGCAAATTGGTCCTGGGTGAGGGACCAGACAAAGAACGATTCAGAAGACCCCTATGAAAAGACCATCGAGGGAACAGTTCACACTGCCTGGGATTGGGTTTATTGGGGCCCTGCCCAGGAGCCAGGCCCGGGGAGGGTGCCCGAGGGCGAGCGTCTGGTGGCCGGGCCTTAGTCCACGGGGCCCGGCCGGGCACAGCCCGAAAAAGGGACAAGGGCCCATCTTCCTGCAGGCCCACCACCTGCAGGAGGCACCGTAGGGGTCGTGTGCAATGTAAGTCGGACGGCGGCCAGGCCACCGACTCCCAGGACTGGCCCAGGACTGTTGTCTTCCAGGATTTAGGCTGACTAGCGTCTCACCTGGCATCCCATTCCTGGTCAGAGGTATGAAAGTTATTGTTAATGGCCTTCTTATTTATTTTAAAAATTTTTAACCGGACTGGAGATATCTAGAACAGAGCAGTATGTATAAGTGCTGATTAATCACTTATTATGGCGACATGGAGTAAATAATTTCTATTATTTGGTAAGGATGTGCGTGTGTGAGCAAGCTTGGGTTGTTAAATGAAAATTAGCTTATCTTAATGTTAAGCTAAGCGATTAGCTATTCTTAAAATGCACATTAAGCAAAAGTTTGTATTTTATGCACTCACTGACACAAAGGTGAGAAAAAAATCACATGAATTCGTATATAGGTCTATGTGTAAATATAATCACACATAATCCCTCATGCGTAAACACAGTTGTTAAAGAGACCAACAAGAAAAGTAAAAAGGAAAACTTACCAAACAAACACTAATTTTCTGTGTGCAATAGAGGGAGTTGGGTTGTGGGCTTGTCTTTTTGTCTTTTTTATTTGAAATAAACAAACAACAAAAAGGTTGTGAAGTAAAGCTGTAATCAGTGGTGCTGCTAAATGCTCTGGTTAAGCTAATATGTATTTGTGTTTTCATGCAGTCTTTAATGTATAAAAATGTATATTAATCAGGCAAACTTTGTCATAATCATTTTTGCGCATTAAAGACAGAAATATGTGTGTTAAATCATATAAATACCTCTTGACTGCACTAAAATGCCAGAGGTCAACATGTTGCCATTTGTGCTGTAATACTGCCATCTAGAGGACAAATAAGTGAACACATTACATTAGATAAAGGTACCCAGTATGCTATTGTACAAGCTACGTGAAAAACACACGGTATTAATAATAACGTCACTGTCCATCAGTAGTTACATAATAGTTAATAATCTTGCTGTAAACAACTTTTTTTTTACATTTACAGTCAAACATTAGAATTTTGAATCCTGAAAGTTCTGTATTCTGTGTGATTAGGAGTAGTTACTGCCAATATACTGACAGAACCTGTAAGCGTCATGATACCACAGCAATAAATGACAAAGTTAATGAAGGGTCGCATTTTGTATCTGAGGATTTGTGGCAGTAGAGAGTGTGAATCATTTCAGATCTGTGTGTCTGGGCATCTTTATAACCTTCCTCCTACACAGTCTAATAACCTTTCGACTTTAACATATGACTGAAGGCAGTAATCTTAGCATTTTGTACCGATTTTACTTTGTGCAGTATGGAGCTCATTGTGGTGAGGTTTTAGAAAAGAAGAAAATAGTGGAGTCTTGAGT
>NW_005187450.1:2535661-2564648 GCF_000239375.1 Pundamilia nyererei
ATTATTGGAGTGGTTGCTTACATTTTGTAACTTCTGATCTCAGTATGACAGTGATATTTTGTGAAATTATATTCAGATTTAAAAGATAATTATAATGAACTTACTTTGGCTTTTTATTACTCCTGCCAATAAGGCTATGGTATTGTAGTTTTTATGTGTGGTGCCATTCTGTCCTCAAATGTAATAGCTTGACAAGTTTTCAGTTCTGATAAAACTTTGTAGTGGTGTTGCATGAGTTCATGCTAACAATCCATTATGTGAAAGTCAACTGAAAATGGACAAAAAGCCTTATAACTCAGAAGCTGGTTATTACACATTAGGTGTATATTGTTTATTATTAATCTCTTCTTTAAAGTCAATAGATTAATGTGAAGATCAAAGTGATAATAATGATATATAGAGTTATTTAAAACTGTGTTTCTTGCTGACAACATGCAGGCATATAAGGATTCAAAATCACATTTTTAATTATGAATTTGTTATGTGCAGTACAGTAACAGGTTATAACTTTTTAAACACATACCAGATTGAATACACGTACAGTGCTCCTAAAATTAAAATAAACATGTGATTTTTTTTCAATTGATATTTATTGCTAAACATATAACTTACTAAAACATGAAATGGCGACACATGTACACTCAAAATTATGTCAAGTATATTAAAATGTGTTTTTACTAGGGTTGCAACTAATGATTACTTTGATAGTCGACCAATCCTAATTTGTCTTTGATTTGTCGATTAGCCAACGACAAAATATTTCAACAACAAAAAATAATGTGGACATAGGAAACTAAAAATGGCTTCTATCTACAAGTTGAAATAAAGCTTCAAATCAAATACATTTTTAAAATTTTATTTCCAGTTCAAAATAACAAGTTAACAAAGTTTACAGGTGATTGAGTTCATGAATTCACGATTGCAGTGGGCATGCTCAGAATGTGACGTTTGCTCTTATCTTAGAGATGTTTTCAGCAGATACCATGCTAAAGATGCTCTCTGTCATTACTTCAGCTGTTTGAAAAGTGCATGAGCTCAAACTAATCTATACTCCTTTGCTTAACACCAGTAAAACAGAACAAAACAAAATAACAAGCTGACGTCACAGCTCCACGGTGCAGTGTTTGAAATGCTCGTGCACTGCAGTAGGCGATACTGCCCCCATAGCTTCCTGTGGTGTATTGCAGCTACAAGAATCATTTAGGTGGTTTTACTATATGAACCGTCGACAATAAAATTCCGCTTCGACGAATTTTCATAGTCGTCGTCGTCGTCATCGTCGAGTATAGCGACGAATCGTAGTTTCAGTAAGGCAAACAACAAAAGGCTGCACTTTGCACGGGCTTTTACTGCACTACAAACGAATTAAATATGTTTTAATATAATAAATCTAATATTATTCCCTTCAAAGTAAATACTGTTCAGAGAGCGAGCTGCCTTTGTGGAGGTTTGTGCTATTTGGAGTGCTTTGTGTTCTTAATAATACACAAGAGACTGTTAAAGAGAAAATGATTTCAAAGATTATTAAAGATAGAAGATACAGTATGGTACAATATCATAGGTTTTTTTTTAAAGACAATCTTGCGACAACGCAAGCGCACCATGTAGAAGAAAAGTCTTTATAAATTCTAAATTCGTGTTCTTGTTCAGTGCCACCCTACGTTGGGAAGAGACACATTAAATAATTATTATTCCTTCTCTTCGGTGTTATTTTATCTAATTTACAGGTTATTTCGTCAAAACCCCAGTTACTGTCTTGTCTTCTTTGAGAGGAGATCTCATTTATAACCATAATGTTACACAGTAATTATTAACAGAGACCCACAATGCCCCCGTTTTGCTCCAAGGGTTCATTTGCATGTTAATTATCATTAGCGACACAGGGGGAAAAAAACAACAAAATGAAACATAACAGTTAAATAAGCAATCCTATTTTTCACAGCTCTTCCATCAGAAATCATCTGACTTACATCATTAGGCCTCAAGCTTTCACCTTGGTCGTTGACACATTGTAAGTAATATTTTCTAGAAAATCTTTAATTTAATTCATCAACTGATTTTATGCTTTTGGGCAAAGGGCTTGAAATATTTATGATATATACAAATTGCAATTTATGCTGAAAGAAAGATGGATCATATTGGTTATTAGTTTTTGGCAGCATTGGTATATTTGAGTTGTTTTTAAAGCGAGTAAGTGCACAGGGCAGACTAAAGACACAGCATGCAGTTTAATATGATGCCTATCACTGCTTTTTTTTAAATTTTTAAATTACATTATTTTCTTTGTATTCACTGATTGCTGTGTAAGCTTGTTTACTTCCCAGCAAAAGCAAATTCTTTTTCAATATTGAACCTTTTATATATATTATAGAACTGGGAGAGGTAATATTAGCTCAAGATACAAGGTCATCATTTTGTTTCATGCCTCTCCTGGAGCTTTGCAAATAGAGGCATAAAACAAAACAATGGCACATAAAACTGTGATTTTGTTCTTGTTAATATTTTAACAAAGGATCTATCGTGCAAAATAAGTTATGTAGTTTGTGTGTCTGTTTCTCACAAAATAAAAATAATAATAGAAAAAAAATGCACATTGGAGCTTGAATTTCAGTCCATTGATCCTTTTAGAAGTATATTTTCTTTTGCCACAAGATGGCGACAGATTGCTGTCTCATAATTTTTCCTCCATTACTGTGTAGAATAAGAGTTTCTCCATAAATTCAAACTTAGATGTAACAGACTAAACAGAGACTGCACTGCAGTGGAGCACATGAATGATGTCAGAACTGCAGCTTCTTCTTCTTCTTCTTCTTCTTCTTCTTCTTCTTCTTTTTTTTTTTAGGTCATGTGAGTCTGTGATTAAATAAAAAACCAAATTTACAAGGGCTGATTTTTAAATCTCTAAACTTACTCCTAGGCACCTTTGGAGTTTTTACCCGAGGACATAATACTTTTAACTGTAACTCCAGTAAATTTAGATTATATCACTAGATTTAATTTACACTGTTGGATTACCTGCTAGAATCCACCAAGTTGTTAGATCCATTTTAACAATAGATCATGTCTTATTCCTGTCAGAAACAGTACTGTTGAGCAGTTCTGTTTTGCCCTTTTTGTTGTAATCATATGTTTTACTTTTTCCTTACTCCTCATGACCACCTGTCAAGGGTTAGAAAGCTACAGGTCTATTTTGCCCAAGGTGTGGGCAGAACATTTTGTGTGTGAGAGGGTTTATTGCACAATGACAGTTGTCATTTGGGACACACATGGAGCTTTCAAGTTCAACGGACTTTAAATGAAATCATTCAGATTATCATTTCATCTTGTATAAGCAGCAGTTTTTATAACCACACTTGCAAAAATACTTCTACATTTCAATCAGTTGTTAATCTCCTAGTGTAGTAAAAGTGTGTGAATAATGTGACATCTGATGTCTACATTTCAGCAAAAACTGTAAAATTTAGAAAACCCACCCACCCACACACACACACACACACACATGCACGCGCGCGCGCGCACACACACACACACACACACACACACACACACACACAGCAACAAAGAAATGTAATGTTATTTATTAAGTGTTGCTCTGTGCCACCCTGGTATTAGCAAGGAGTTGTTGGCCTGTGCAGATTCACTGCTGGGAAATGGAGTTTAAACATCGCAAAGGGTGGAAGCCGTTAAGTGGCCCCTCAGCACAAGCTCTAACAATACATATGACCAGTGTTTAGCACCACTTTGGTTTTGAAGAACATGATTTAAGGGTGCCAAGTGACAGCCGCACTGACTTCATGCCAGACATCCTCCAACTCGCCCATGGCCTTTCACTTTGCACTCCTGGGTGTGCTAATCACCTCCTTCAAATAGAACCATGAGATCACATTTTCTTGTTGTAAAAGATCACTGTGAATAAAAAGAGCTGCAGGTGTGATGTCGTGTTAGTGACGTTAAATGTGTTCACTTTTCACCTTCTGACTTTGTACACTTTTCAAAACGGGCTTGCAAGCTGATGAGATCCTAAATGTTACAATTCATCGACAATCTAAAGTTTTACTCATTCACACATGTGTAATCCCCCTTGTTATTTTTATTAAATGTGCTGCTCAGTATGTCTGATCTTTATTGGTTTTAGCACTGCACACATGCCATGCTGGCATGTCTGCTTTTGCTTTTATCCAGGCCTGGAATTTTGTCATGATACGTACTCTTGCAGCAAGCACTGGTGCTGCGGTGGGTAGATGACGTGCAAGCAGGCATAAAAACACAAAGTGGAAGTGGACAGCGGGTACAATATTAATTTTCACTTTTTGTTTTTGCAGTTAAAAGGGGGCTACACTATGCCAGTGCACATTTAACGCTCAATGGGCTTGATGTCATCATCACCAAAATGTGCGTGCGTGTGCGCGTGTGTGCAGAGGCAGGCTCTTCCCGTGTGGGCATCAGGGGACAAAGTAGCCTTTATGCAGTGTGCTGAGCTCCAAGGCAGAAACATTGTTGAGCAGTAAAACATTCTGTAACTGAAACCACATGTTCCAGAGTGTACGACAGACAAACACAGGCAGCTTCGGCATCTCTGTATCAGGAATTGGTGCCCTATCATCGGGGGCTCCATTTTGACTCCAGTGCAACACTCTTGTTTAGCATTATGCGTTTTATATGCATCAGGAAACTGAAATCAGGAACAGACTGTCCTTGGTAAAAAAAAAAAAAGTTGTGCAAGAGCGCAAAGGAACAAATTTGGTCTGACAAATTTTTAAATGCAACCTAAGCCGTTTGCTGCTGTATTTGGCTATATATTGCCAAACATGTCTGCTAGCCAATCGCCTATGGCTTAGAGACACTTAAAAAATGGCAAATCAACAGTGAGAAATCGATTATTGTTACACTTACCAGAATAAATCTATTGGATTGGCCTGAGCTGCTATATAGTTTTTATAGCATTATGCTAACCTCATGCAATTTTTCAAAATCTTTGTTAGAGACATTTCAAGCAATTAAAAACGCAACTTAAAAGCAAAGCTGCTGTGATGCAAAAATCCTTTAGAAACATTTTCCATAACTTCTTTGGATGCTGAAGCTTTTATTTCACTCTCAGTATGACCTCAGTAGACCACTGTTGCTGGAGCTACTGTGTTTGCTTAATGGTGGCTTTCTAAATTGTCGGAAAACTTGTCAGTTAGAGTGTTTTCCTTCATAAAACTGATGTGCAGGCTGGAGTGGTTTAGTCACTTCTGTTCAGTGATGTTTTTCCATTCTCATACGTCTCCAACAAAGTTTCAGGATACACTTACAGATTTCTAGCTGTGAATGAATGTGGTAATTAGCAAACTAAAGTATTCAGATCAGTCAGCTCCCCAACGTTAAGACTGAACCCTTGACCCAGACCCAATGCCCCAATTTCCGTCTTCCTGCTAATGCTTGCTTAAACTTTACTTAGCTTGGCTGAATGTCCGCCCACTTCTACCTGAACAAAAAGAAAGCAGGCTTTCTTTGTCTTTTTCTCTTAATCTTCGCCTCAAACCTATAATTCTTCTCAGCTCAGGTTAGTAAAGTAGTTGGCTATGAAAAGGGATTGCTGCAGGATTTCTCTTTGTATTGTTTTAAGCTGTGGCCTATAGACTGAGAGGAAGAAATTAAAGGACAAACATGCATATTTATAAAATTTAATGGTTAATAAATGTGTATCGATTAGAAATTCCTAAAAATTGTCTTGAACTTTTTAAATTAGTGGACTTTTGTAATGAATTTGCGATTGTTAATGGGTATTAAACCCCTTCACTTAGAACCCATAATGGTCTTTTGAAGTGCTTGATTGTGTTATTGCAGATCTTCTGAGAAAGTGTTGTTTGAAGACCTCACAGGTTCCCCCCTAATCTGATTGGCCACGGATGTCCTGGCACAGGACCTTTCTTCATGCTCTGGGGATTGACAAGAGGTCTTGAAGATTCAAAAAGTCACTTGTCCAAATACAGCCTTGTTTAATTACAGGAGGGGGATGCACGCATATCATCGCACACAATCGCCCAAGCCCAATAAATGCCCGGTCTAATTCTTTTCAGACTAGATATTCAGCTCCACCTCCAAAAGAATCTCTATCCAAATAGGAACTGGATTTGGGTCTCCTCTCCTCCTTATCCCAAAGCCCTTAAGCACCCTCCACTTCTTCTGTTCACCTTCACTTTGCCAGTGACATACCTCCCAGTGCTTCCCCAGCCAGTGTAAACACATGGTGATTCTCCTGTGCTATTACTTACAGTGTGCTGTGCTGACCCCCTCCTACCCACACCCCTACACCCTGCCATCCATAGCCAATCTCTGACCACCTCAGCCTCCACCTCTGTATTCCGAATTGCCAATCCCAATCTAATTTATGGAATATTTTGGGGGTAACTGTATACGGCGGCAGGGGAGATAACATCTCCAGGCCCCTGTGAAGGACAGGAACTCAGCAGTGTGTGCTTAATAACATAAACTGCTGAAAAAGGGCCTGGGCCGGTGCATTGGCAGAGGAGCAGGCCAGTGAGACGGATAGAAAGAGGGAGCAGAGAGAGGGGACCCAGTGTTCTGGGGTGGGGGTAATTGAGACCATGTGAGCCTCCCCCAGTAGAGGGATTAGAGAAGAAACGGAACTCTCTTAGCCCCAAGATCGCTTTCAATTAGATGCGCCCAGAGCAAAGGTACTGGGGGACACAGGGAGGGTGAGAGACCAGCATAGCCCAAAATGTCTGGGTGAAGGAGAGAGGAAAGGTGAACGAGAAGTTGTGTTGACACTTCCTCCCCTTTCTGTGAGTCACTACCAAAGTTGGGGATGTCTGGGTCATGTCTGTGCATCACAGAACAGAAGGTTCATGTCAGAGATGACATAATAACACATTATTTTCCTTTTTTAAAATTTTAAACGTGTATTCATCAAAGGAAAGTTGTGTAAGATGGACTTCTCCTTCCAGTGATGCTCTGCCCAAATACTCAGTGAGTCTAATTCAGTCACTGTTCTCACGACTTCTCTGCTGTGGCCACTGACTGCTAAAACCTGGATTAACTCTGTATTAAATGGCTTGCACAAGGGCTCATCAACAGCCTTTAGGTCACAATAATATTCTTGCCATAGAGACTTCATAAGATACACCTGGCTAGTACTGGGTTAGACCCCTTGTTCTGCTCAGAACTACCATATTTATTTGATGTATAGAATCCAGTAGACGCTGAAACATTCACTAGAGATTTTGGTTCATATTTATACGATAATATTACACAGTTCCTACAAATCTTCTGTCCCACTACGTCCAAATGGCCCTTTGCTGGTTTTTGGATCTTTTGGCTGTGGAGGTTATTTGAGCACAGTGAATTCATTATCATGTTGAAGAAACCAATTTGAGATGATTCAAGGTTTGTGACATGATGTGTTATCTTGCTAAAATGCTGTCATCTTTATCTGGATGTTGCAGCAGAAATTGAATTCAATCCAATTCAATTTTATTTATACAGCGCCAAATCACAACAACAGTCGCCTCAAGGCCCTTTTTATTGTAAGGTAGACCCTACAGTAATACATACAGAGTATGTATTACTGTAGGGTCTACTGTATGACTGTAGAGTCATATGACCCCCTGTGAGCAAGTACTTTGGCGACAGTGGGAAGGAAAAACTCCCTTTTAACAGGAAGAAACCTCCAGCAAAACCAGGCTCAGGGCTCAATTTTGATATGTCTGTGCAAATTGCTCCCTCAATTTCTGGCTCTTAGCTGACAGGAGTAGCACCCAGTGTGGTCTTCTGCTGCTGTAGCCCATCTGCTTTAAGGCTCAATGTGTTGTGCGTTCAGAGATGCTCTTCTGCATTGCCTTGATTGTAACATGGTTATTCGAGTTACTTTCGCTTTCCTATCAGCCTCGCTATTCTTCTCTGACCTCTGGCATGAAAAAGGCATTTTCACCCAGTGAACTGCGACCCACTGCATATTTTCTCTGTTGTAGACCATTCTCAGTAATTCCTAGAGTTGTTTGTTTGGGGAAAATAATAATAGATCATCAGTTTCTGGTACTCAGATCAGACCACTAGCAAGCATTCTTGCTTTTAATGTCAGTAGGTTGTCTTGATCAGCGGCCCCCAACCTTTTTTGCGCCACGGACCGGTTTTTGCCCAACAATATTTTCATGGACCGGCCTTTAAGGTGTCGCGGATAAATACAACAATATAAAACTAGTACCGGTACCGAAAAAAAGAAAATTTATTCATAACACACGTGAAAAGACCAAGGAAAACCGAGTAAACGATATAAAAACGATAACAAAATAACGCTGAAAACCGATAAAAACCCTGAAAACCATACATTTCACACCTGAGCCTCAACTCTCGTGGCCCGGTACCAAACGACTCACGGACCGGTACCGGTCCGAGGCCCGGGGGTTGGGGACCGCTGGTCTTGATCATGTGTAAATGCATTGGGTTGGTGCCATGTGATCAGCTGATTAGAGATTTGTGTTAACAAGCTATTGAACAGGTATATCAAATGAAGTGGCTATTGAGTCCATATATGATATATAGGGATCTATTTTCTCTGAACCAAAACCTTATTAATGACAAAGCATAGCAATCCACCTTCTTTTAGCTGCTCCCTTATTCACAAGATGCTCCCACAGTGGATTTGATTTAGTTGACCTTCCCAGGGAGTCATATCTTCTTCTGGTCTTGAACTAGTAATCTTTCACATGATAAGCGAATGTGTTAACAGCCACACTATAGAGCCACATTAATAACAAGACATAATGTTATAAAATATGGTTAACAGATGCGTCCTTTGTTCAGAAGTAGAAATGCATTTCAAATCAGAAATGTGTCCTCTAGAGTTTGCCGATGAGTCTAAAATCCCCGTGCAGATGTTGTAATTGGAGTCTTTCAAAGCACTTGCTGATCCAAAGTTCCAAAGTTCTAGTTTTTTGTATGCAACTTCAGGCTCTCGTGTGTTTAGGTTCATTTTTTTCTTTCCTTTTTTTGACACAACCATGCAAAAGCCCTGATTGTTTAGAACTGAGTGTTTATTTTCACAGTGTCCAAATGTTTTACAGAAAACCTGTCACCGTAAAAGACTGACAGGCCAAAATCTCTATGTTATGCTTTCAGCATCATTTAACTCAGTCTGAAGGGTTTATTTGCATGCACTTTCATTCCTACAGCCTGCTCCTGTCTGCTTTAAGTGCAGACTCCATTGGGCGTTTGTATATAATTTTCCAAAAGTTATAAACTCTGACTGTACTTGACAAAGTGTTGCTAAAAGATGTTAGTGACAGCCCCATATATTTTGCTAATTAAATATAGAGCTGAGTGTTTCTGTTTGGTTTGTTAAATGGAATTAAAAAAAAAATTTCTTCACAGCAAAGAAGAAAATCTGACTTCCACGTTGTCAGTTCTAACTCAGACATGGCCAGTTTTAAACCCTAATGGAGCCCTAGCCCATGATGTGTGTGTATATGCATAAAAAGACCAAACATCATAATTAATAGATTTGAATGGATTTAAAGGGGCCAGCAATTAAGCAATACAGTGACGCCAACAATCGCAACATATGTAGAAATATCAGTTCAATTTGTTTTAGTGAAACAAGGTAAAGAAAAAAGAAGCTTTGCTAGTGTGTTCATTTTAACACTTCCTTTCCCTCCTGCTTTTCTGAGTCCCATCATATATTTCTGTTGCAAGTGTTGTTGGAATTGGGAATCTGTGAAGCTACTTTTCACCAAAAATCTCCAAGCACCGTTTGAGCACAGCTGATCATTTACAGTGGCATAGCAGAGGCTGCATCTGACCACTACTGTAGTGTTTCTAATTAACGATTCCTTTGTATTGGTGGAGACATTTGTCTCTACAGCAGCAGCAAATTAATCGTACTGAATGACTAATTGTGTAAAAGTAAACTGTCTTTGTCCTGTAAATATTGACCCCTCAATAACAAAAATGGAAAAAAAAAGTGTTTTTCGTATTTTATATTTATATTATATTGACATCTTTAGTTATATAATGTAGTGTGCAGAGCATCAGGTACATTGAGTTTACATTCCCCTTCCTGAGCTAAAAGGACAGATCGGGTAGCTCTGAGTGTACTGGGTTAAAGGCCAGAGTCATTGTCAGCCCCTATGAGGTAATTATGTGTTTGTGTTTATATACCGTGTTGACTCCCCACTCTGTCTCTCTTCTGCACTCCATCTTTCTGCCTGGCTCCCCCCCTCCCTCCACCTCCCTCCTCTCCCTTTCTTCCTCTCTGTTCTTTGCACAAGTCGTCTCCCTCTGGGAAGAGGTGCCTGGGATGTTGATTCAGCCATACATCTCTGTCAAAATCTCTATGAATAAATTAACCTTTTAAAGATTAGTCCACCCTAATACCTCAGGGTTTTTTAAACAGAAGAGCGGAGTCCCTCCAGCCCCCACCCATTCCATGCCAAGCCTCACCAACTTGGTGTTAATAGTGGAGCAAGAACTTTTAAAGGCATAGGCATTTTTTCCCCCTTCACAATAAAGAATAAAATATTAGGGTTTAGATTATGTGTGTGTGTTCTTTTTTTAAAAAAAAAAGAAAGATATTTTTTGTGCTAATTTCCATTCTCTGTAGATTTTAATGATGGTGAGCATATGGTGCCTTCGCAGTCATTTGATTAGATTTTTTTAGGTTGGATGTTATGTGTTGGATTGAGAAAAAAATGATTGTTTTTTGCTTTCAAATGATATATTTTTGTATTATTGTTGACCATTTTAATCACCATGTCCTCGTGTTATTAACACGGACTATGCTGCTAGGCAAACTGCATTAAAGTCAAGGAGTCACATGATCAGACTGTTAACCTATTCCTAGTTTATAGTAGTTGATATGAGACGTGATAATAAAGCTTTGCAAAACTACCCATAAATTAAAAAGGCATGAGGTTTCATTTTAGCTACTTCAAATTCATGTATAGGAGCAAGATTGTGCTATTTTAAGTAAAATGGACATTCACACATTTATATGGATGCATCAGTCCTGGGGTTCAATATCTTGCCAAAGTATTCTTCGACGTGTGGCCTGGAGAAGCCAGGAATCAGTTCACTCATGTTCCAGATGGTAGACAACCCACTCTACCATCCAAGCCACAGCTGCCCATCTGCTTTTTTTAATTGCTCGGCCATATTACAGTTAAAGTAAAAACACAACCTCCATGTGGCTAGGAAAAATAGTTTAGCATTCGGCAATCAATTGCAAGTAGTTGCAGCGACCACTGTAGTAGTCACAACGTAGCAGTGGTTCAGCTTAAACTGACTGAACTCAGTGAAAGTTTGCAAATAATTGCCATCTGATTTATAAAAGACAGATTGCTCCACTCACTCTGAGTCTGTACCGACGAGCGTAACTCGTCTGCAACGGATCTCTTTGCAATACTAGACTCGACTTTGGCTCATTGCCAACTGGTTGCGCGCTGGTTATATCGCCTTTAAAAAAGCAATGTGGAGAAATTTCTGAATTTCCGTTTAAGATCTATGAGGTTCTGCCTCTGAATGTAAATAGTGAACTTTGGTTTAATATGAATTTCTTCAGTAGATTTGCAGTTTTCAATGATTTATCACAGTTAATTGCTGTATTATCACAAACTGATTGCAAGTACTTGCAAGTGACCCTGTTCAGCATCTTATTGCTGCTTTATTGCCATCTTGATGCACAAAGGTCCTTTAAAAACAACAACTGACTGTGAGTGATCGCAGACCTGGTCCCTGTCTTCCAAGCAAACAAATCAAAGGCAACAAGAATAATAATACCAATAATTTTTTCATTTGGCAGTCTTCAATCGCTGTTTTCTTTAATGTGACTGCAGAATTAGAGTGCTCAGTGGAAGTCCAGAAGTCCAATTGCACCTGTGCATTTATGATGTATATGGAATCTCCTCTGTTTCTTAATGGCCGTGAGCCAGCTCAAATTTCACTTTGGGGAAGTGGACAAATTTGCATGGATTAAGAAGTTCATGTGTCTAGCAAACTCTTTACTTTTCAGTGCACCCTGTGAAACTGACCCCTTTAATTTGTTCTCTGTGCACCAAGGTTTACAGTAAAATTGCATATGGATATATTCAAATATCCAGAATGAGACCAAGTAGGGGAGGATGGCCAAATAATAATAATTTAAAAAAAATCTTTTTTTCCTTCATGGACAGAGTCTCAGATTTGCGCCCATAAACCCATAAAGGAAATATAAAGAAATCCAACAACACAAAGAAAAAAAACACATAAACATGACCTAGAATTGCTGCAGGCTTCTTTGGGGCTTAGGTGATTTGTAAAAGACCTGATAAAAACACTAGAACAACTTGCAATAAAAAAAGAAAAAAAAAGAATGGATGGATGGATGGAATTCAGGTTTATTGATTGAGCAAATGGTTCAAAAGCCAGATTCATTTGTTTAAAATTATTTAAAATCATGTGTAAATATACCTGACAGAAAGAATAGAAAGAGCCATCAGAATGGCTCTCTCTATTCTTTCCTGTCTCATTTTTATATTTTATATTAAATACTGTTAATTAAGTAATAACACCTTTCTAAAGTTCCTGATTTCTACCATGGGACACATAATATACTCACTATTCTTTCAGGAAAGCTGGTTGATTAATGAATTATTAGATTTCTGTCCTATTTCTGTGCTTTCTACACTACAGCAGGACGACACATCAGCAGCTAATTAGCCAAAAATGGGCTGTGCTTTTTGAAAATGAGCAGAATCTTATTTTATAGATAATTTAAACTCTTTAGCTGCACAAATTTATGTATGTTTCCTGTAATTTTTTTCAACAGAGCTCTGAGAGAGTGTCCAGTAATACTCGTTGTTGCTTTACATAAAAATGTCTCCTCAATAGCTGCAGTGAAATTACTCCAAAAGCAGGGAACAGTTGAACTGGGCTCTCCTTGGCCATTTTCAGTGTGATTTAGATGGAAAACAGTACCTGGAGAAGCTCCAAGCACTGCTAGGATAGTGTTTGTGACTCTGGGTGCTTTTAAAACATGCAGACTGTTAACCGGCTGTTCTGTCTTGTTGAACACGTTTGCTGAATTTTTGACTCAGACTCGATCACTCACAGTATTTACTATTTTTACTGCAGAGCAAGTCATTTTGTCACTGTTTTGGAAATGAAATAAAAAAAAACCTGTCTTTCTGAAAAGAATGCATTAAAAACCCCAAAACAATGTAACAGTGGTCTCTTGTTGCCAGTTGGGCCAGACCTATCCACCTTAGTTTTTTTTAAACAAATCATGATAATTATGAAGAACAGGTTTTAGGTTGAAATTCCTTGGAAAATAAACCATTTTTGACTGAGAGAATATGACATGTATTGGCTATGTCACTGGTTTTAGGTTTCACTCTCAGGGCAAGCAGAGGCGTCTCCTGGACTTCCTGAGTTCTGACTTGTGCCAGCTCATGTACTGGAGAATTGGAGGTCCCCTCCTCTATTTTTGGTCGGTAGGTGGGGTGAGGAGGGGTCAAGAGAGACGGGTGAAGGACAAGAGTTTCTCCATCCCGCCGGTCCTTCTGGTCCTCAGTCTCCCCTGTTCGACCTCATTACTCAATCTTCGTTTAGCTCCTGACATGTTTTAGCCGAGCCCTCCTGGGCTAATTTATGTCTGTAAAGACGGGCTTGGCAAACAGGAGCTTCCAGTGTAAGACCAAAGCCTGACGCTCACAACAGCAAAGTGGCTAATTTAATTTCTTTTAGATGGGATGAGGAAGCAGTAATGTCTCTGTTACTGCAGGAGAAGAAAAAAAAATAGACTCCCATTTTGAAAATTTTGGGCTTCGCAGATGTTCTCCTGGATGTACTTTGTTCCTGCTCGATTCAGACAGCTTTTGATGAGTGTCAAGAGGGTTACGCTGACCTTTGCTGCGAATCTGCAACGGCTGACAACATGTGGCTCCCTGATACACGAAACACATCCCCTTACACTGGAAAGGCCAGCGCTGCAGAACACCACCCAATTATCTTAGTTGGCCTCCAGACAAGTCTCGAGTGCCCTTGAGATTTATGGCTTGAATTCCCACGTCTAATGGTAAAGTAGTTATTAACTTTTCAAAGTAAGCCTGTCTCCCATACTCTTACACCCATGTGCCCCTTCTTTTTTGTGTCTGCACAAGCTTACTTTAACTGCCTGATTAACAATGGCTACAGCTGGTCCACTATACAGGGGAGTTAGGAAACATGTAATTTTGCAACAGTTTTTTCCATATAGCTGCTGTTGTTACATCAATAGTGTTCACTAATGTGCCAATATTCTTCGAATTTTAAGCTCGTGGAGTAGATGACCAGACGTTGTTGCCTTATATGTGACGCACATTGGATTTGGAAAAGCTTAGTGTGGGGTGAGGGACAATTCCAGTCTTTTCTCAGTAGGAGGCTCCAGAGATCACAGAATGCCCTTGCCTGAGATTAAGCCGAGGAGTACAGCCTATCTTTTGGACTGTTGCCCTGCCCACACTGTCGGACCCATAACAGCAGCAACAGTCCACATATGGAAATGCTTGATTTGATATAGTGTCATTTTACTTTGCAGAAATGAGTGCATGCATGTCCCCTTCACCCACCCCCCCTTTTCTGCAACCAGCCACCACCACGACTATAACCCGCGGTGGGTGAAATGTGATCCATGGTTACTAGCAGCACTGTTACAAAAGAACACACGTCTTTTTTTTTAATGTGTCTACTGACACTAGGAAATTATAGATTGGAATTTCAAGTAATTTGTTCAACCTGAAAGTCATTCGCTGTGTATCAGGTAAGAGGACAAAGGTAGAGTATCTAGTGTGAAGCTTACAGTAGGATTGCTGGTTTCCCTTTGGCTCCAGTGTATTGGACACTATTTGGGGAAAATAAATTTTGTAGTCACTGTTTTGATGCATATCATGTCTAAACCCTTAAGTGCATAAAACGTTTATATGAAAGGGAGTAGGACTAGGTAAGCCATGTGTACTACAACCAAACTAACAGCCATAAATTCTTAAATGCATAAATTTGAAATATATGTAATTCATACAGTATTTTTCAGTTAGTATGATGAAGGGTTTTTTTTTCTCAAGCTATGCTTGACTGAGACTAGGCTATTCAAACTGCATTAACTCCACTCTGTGTTCATGATCAACACATTGAGCTGTAGTTAACTATTGTCAAGCCTTTAGGTTTCAGGAATCTAACTGCTAGCTTCTCCTTGTAATCTTTTGAGAGTAAAAGCCCTGCAGAGTACAATGCTGGGCCAGACTGTGGAAAGACTGATGTGCATTAGTGTTCTCAGCCTGTAAGCAGAGGGCTGTAAGTAAAAAGTGTGTTTGAGGGGAATCCAAGCTCCATACAGCACAGCGCAGCACAATCACCAGCCAAATTTGCCAAAAACCAGAGGAGAAAGCAAGAAATACAATGTTATGATGTTGGCCATCAAATCTTCAAAATAGCAGCGATAGTTGTGATTTCCTGAGACTTCCCAGAAGTTTTATTTTTATTTCATTTTATTTATTTATTTTATTTATAGTGGCTGGTAGTAAACGTCATTGGATAGTAAGGAGAACTTTTCTTTTCCCCTTTTTGGGCCACTAGCTGTTGTGGAAAAAAGGTTCCTGCTCCAAGTAACTGCAGCTTTTTCAGCTTCTGTGTACAGCCAGCCTGCTGGGATATAAGCAAGGGGCCAGACTAAACCAAACAAAACAGCAGTAAGCAGGCTCAACAGACTGGATTGCCTATGCAGAGACTAAGTGCGCGCTATAATGTTTTTGGATTATGTAAAGGAGAAACATTTTTGTCAGATGCGGTTACTGCAGTGGAAATCCTCTTAGTAGTTATAAAATATGTATGAACGGGATGCATTGGATATCTTTTCATCATAAAGTTTACACACTATCCCAAGATGTGTGACGTTATGGAGGTCAATGTATGATGATTGCAAATTTGTGGCTGCACTGTGTTCTAATCCACCTTGTTTTTCAAAGAAGCATTTTCCCCCCTGAAGAATGTGTCAGGATTAATCCTGTGTGACCATAGCAGAAAAGATTTTCACTGGTGGGATGCCATGGGGAAAGCGAACCGAACACCTATCTGTTACCTTTTAAAACGGGAACCAGAGTTCCTCCTAACTGAACAAATGGACCTGTCTTGTACGAGAAGAGGACAAAAGCATTCTCACTTTCAATGCCCGCGTCACTGCAGCCCCAGCCTCGATCGCTGGATAAAGACCAGTGAAACTGTTCAAATGTTTCCTCCACCCCAGAGTCTGGGCTAGTTCCCCTTAATCTCGCACTAGTTGAGACCTCAAGAGTCTGTCACCTTTCCTGTCACGCTCGGCTGCCTGCAGCCCATTGGCCGGCAGCAGATTTATTTCTCCCTGTCAGGACCAATAGCGTGGCAATGTGGCTCAGCCCACTGTTTAGTTACAGTGACAAACATGCTGATTAGAGGGGCCCGATGATGGATGGCTCCTCGCCAGAGAGCGGTCCAAGTTTTTAGCGGGTCATAATGGGCGTGACACTGTGCAGCCCCTCTCTCTCTTTTTCCCTTTCTTTCTGTCCTCTCCTGGCAGACAGACCCCTCCCCCCACAGGTCACACTCAAAAGGTCAGGAGTTAACGGGCCAGCCTTTGCGTATTGCCACCATATCAAAATGACCCTGTTTGGAGTCATATTTGTAGACACTCCATCATCATCATGGCCACTGCGACACCTCTATTCCCTTCTTCCCCGTGGCCTTTTTCTCCTCCCACACGGGTAAATAGGAGGGTAAGCAACCCTGTTGCCTTATTTAAACTGCCCGGCTTTCTTACTCACTTTTGTGCAGCAGAGATGCTCATGTGCACAGTACACACAAGCACCTTCATTTTTCTTTAATGCCGGCTTTCTTATTGTATTGAATTTATTTCTACCAATTGGACTGGGCATGAAGCTTGCACAGTGTGTCAGGCACTGTTTGGTATTGAGTTATGCTTGAGCAACTGTTCTATGTGGAAATATAGGTCTGCCACTTAATCCACTCTAGGGTTTGCAGCACTCACACCTCTGCTGGAAGCTTGTGCCACTAAAACCTCGGGGATGATTTCAGCAAAGACTGTTTCAGCTGACCTTGACATCAGGCCCAGGCTTTCTTTCTCTCTCTTGCTTTCCTTGGACTTAGTACATACATACATACATGTGGTATGGTTCTTTGTTATTTAGCTGCAACTTCAGCAGTTGATGCCAAGCCAGCATGTTCGTTTGCAGCAGTGTTGCTGCATGGGTTTGAATTTGAAGAGCCAGATGTTTAACCTATGATTTTAAATATGCAGCAGGTCAAATCCAGGGAGATGGTTCTGGCTTAGCACGGTGGAGTTCAAATCCTAGGGGGGCTACCTTTTCCTTGAACATCAGGATGTTTTGCCCAAAGGCAAATTGCGTGTGTTATGTGCGAGAAGCTGGGAAAGTGCAGAGCAGGACAGCACCTCATTTGTATTCTTTTCGAAACAGATGCTCCACTGCATTAATGACTTCTAACTAAAACATTCATAAAGTGTTATTGGATTTTGAGCAGCGGGGTTAAGAAGTGTGACCTTGGAGGTCCGAAGGTTGCCAGCTCTTCTGTCTTGTTCCCTCCCTCCCAGCCTCCTCCCCTTTCCTCTTTCTCTCTGTTTGGACGATCTGGTGACATCACAGCAGCTCTGCTTCAAATTGGATGCAGAGAGTGAGAAGTTCAGCAGTAGCCCAGGGCAGTGAATATTTTTCCATTTATTTACGGGGAGTGGAGCAGAAGAATGGTGGCGGAGGAGGAGGGGGGTAGCAGGACGTGCAGAAGAAAAGGGGCAGAATACATTAAAGGTTAAGTAATAAGTAATCAAAATAGTTCCTTCTGTGTGTATGCATACTCCACTCAATCTCATGGTTAAGTGAGCCATGGCTGTGCTTGCCTAGAATCCCCTTCAGATACCTGGCCATCTGGTGAATAAATAAACAAAGAGGTAGAGTGACAAAGTAAAGAGGCAGACTTGGTTTATACCTAGTGCTATTATATTATATGAAGTCTAAGTGCTGTGGTGCAACTGTATCAACTGTTGTCTAGTGTGGCTTTGTGATTGATATAATTGCCTCATTAAAATATGACTACCCGCCTATATGCTTTCCTTCTGTACTATTTATAGTAAGTCAGAAGAAAGTCCTATCTATAAGAGGATATTTGATGCAGAAACCCACTTATGAAGACAGAAAACACTTTGTACTTTTTGTTCTTGTGCTAATCCTTTAACAGTTAAAATATGATCAACCTGCAATCACCTAAGCCCGATTTGTCTAGTAATTTTTTAATTTTTTTATTTTGGAATCACAGTAGACACATTTATGGTGATTTCCACTCCAAAGCCCTCAAGTACATTGTTTATAATGCTACTGATGGTTATCAGTCTCGTTTTTTAAATCCTCGTAACCGCTGCTGTATGTTTGTGGTCAGTGTGAGGCTGAACCGAGGCACCACTGCAGTTCTCCCCCCTACAGTTAATAGACCGGCATGAATCACCTCATTCCTCGGCCTGTCCCGACGCTGACTGAAGAACGCGTGTGGTTTGTGTGTGCGCGTGTGCGTATATGCAGAGCAGTCCTGCAGCAGAGGCCTGTGGAGAAATCCAGGAAATCCTAGGCTCTGGTCCCATTTCTTAAAGAATATGTTTTCTCTGCCTGTGTCCTGTGGACCTGCGCTCGTGGTTTTTCAAGCTTGAGCCTGGAGGAAAGATCGTGTAGAGAGAAGATCTTATTCACAGTCGTTTGCACGGCCTTTGGTTCTGATCAACAGATTATTCTTAATATTGACACATATCTTCAAAAGAATTACAGCTGCATCAAATAAAGGCGCCTGTGCGGACTGACTTGGGCTCTGGCCTCGATGATTATTTGCTTTTACAATCTCGCTTTTATCACCACTGAAGAATAATATCTGGAGAAATGGATTGGTCGTTGGATTGGTAAATCAGTCTCATAACACAGCAAGAGTAATCAAGTGAGAGAGAAACTGTTAAGCCACCATGAAATAGAGGTTGGGCTCCGATGCCAGGCCGAGTTTGTCTCGTCACCCTGCCAAATCATCTGTGCAGACCGAGGGGAAACTAAGAACAGTATTTGCTCCACACACATCCATCTTTAAGTAGATTGACCAGCCGGAGGGAGAAGTTCGCCAATGGGACCAGCGGGCTGAACTGAATGTTGAAATCCTTAACAATGAAAAAGCCACTTTCAATCAGCGCTCACTACATATATGAATGGTGTGGGGTTTCTATGGAGGCGAAAATATTTTTGACATTATGCAATTGTTGTGTTGCGTTTGCCTGGTAGATTCTTGCTGGAACGGATCTCTATTATATTCCTGAGGAGATGCAGCCCTGAGACTGCTCATTAAACTGGCCACCCATGCAATAAACATATTAAATAAACCACAGATTAGAAAAGGCTGTCTTTTTGTTTTACTGGTCTCACAGCAAAGAAATTGCGCTGCCCAGTTTGAGATGGATTTGATGGCTCTTAATAGTGTCTGCCGCTGTGCTTTATTGGCCTGTTTAAGTCCGAGCACAGAGCCATTAGCATGGGCCAAAATGGCCCATAAAAGTTGGGCCAAGTCTAATTATGTGCGAGCCTTATAATGTGACGCATTTTGGAATGCGTCAACATTGTTTTTTTGTTGATATCAAGCCTACATTTTTCATGGTAATTAACATAAAACAGCCGCTAACTGGTCAGGCTTGAATTTCCTTCTTCAGAGACCTACAGTGATGACTGACTTTAGACTAATTTTTATTTCCTAATGGTCCACGTTTCAACACAGGGGGGCATTCTTCACTGGGCTTTCCTGCTCAAGGTGGTGAACTTTATTTCACTTACATACTTGGATGTGGAATGATTAGCATAATTGTGCCCTGTTCACATATGGCTCGTATCGAAAGTGGAGCAGAACTGCATATCAAAGAGGGCTCCATAATCACCATAATGACAATTGAGGATGCAATTACTGACATTATTGCCATATTAGTGTTGATTTTCTTTTGCACACCAAAACTGGACAAAGAAAAGAGAAATGGAGGTGGGCTGTGCTCTGTGTGAGCGGTGTGTTTATTTAACTGCTTGCCCTGGTGGCGTTAATTCTTAACATCCACTGACACAGCTTCCTTGGCCTCTTCCTCAAGGTTAATATCTTTAATAAATGTGGTAAAGCGAACACTCTCCGGGTCTGTCCCACCAGACTAAATTAAACTTCTCACTGGACTCGACCTCTCATTGTATCCTTTTTTATTTTTTTGGTGACATGTGAGGACCAGTAAATTGCTTTCTTATGCCGACTGTTCGATCTGCACACTCTAGACAGTTCTGTGTTGTTTGTGTGTCCTGCTTTAATTTTAAATGGCTGAGCTGAGAGTTCTGGAAATTACAGTGAGATAATTTATGTGCAAATCCTTTCATTACATTACCGTATCCGTCACCTCGCTACCTTTTCTAATGTCTGGGTCTCACGTCACGCAGATTTTTGTCAAACTTTTCAAACGTCTTTGATGGCTGCTTCTAGATCCTTCCTGCCATTAAAACTCCTTCTGCCACTTCAGCATCACTTCTTTCCCCTTCTGCCGTAAATTCACCGTTATTCTCTTTGTATTTGGCAACTTTGAGGTGTGATGGTACAGTGCCACTTTTTGCACTCAATTTCATTTCATTTTCTTCAGTGCCCTGAGGAGGCTGATTCAGGTGAGTGTATTCATGCATGCCTACATGCAAAAATATCTACACGATATCTAACTATGTAAATCGTAAAAATAACACATATTTGTATGAATTGCAATGCCGCGATTATTATATTTTCTGTGGGCAGACAGATATGCATGGAAGCATAAAGTCAGCATACCTTGCACGCAGTCACAGTCATAGTCAAGGCCTCGGGCCATGTTTGCACTGGGTGACAATAACCCCTTTTATTCTGCTTCTGCCTTTACCAATGTTTTGATTTCTACTTAAAGTTTTATGTCAGTGCCCTCCCTCAAGGGTGCCATTACCTTGTATGCTAATAGAGCTATGCATATTCTATTACTGCTGTCAGGGCAAGATAAGGGACACATTCAGCAAAGGAGCACTTAGGGGCCAATGAACCCAGCGAGGGGTCCTGCTGCTCCTGCATTATCAGTCATCTTCACATCTGAATGGAGCTGGCTTATGGTCCTTCTCTTCTCTCTCCAGCTCTCTCGCTCCCTCTCTCTCCCTGCAGTAATGACTAAGGACTCTCTTCCGTAATAATCAGTCACTGGGAAACCGCCCGATCCCTATCTTGCACACACTCAGACGACCACGTGCACGCACGCATACACACATTCTGAAACCACGCTGCAGCTGCAAGCTCGATCTGAACCGACCACGAAGAATTCAAGAGTAGGGCAATAACACTAACACTGTCACACGGAGACAAACATGTCTCATTTGGGGTCAGTTTGGATGGGGCTAAGTAGGTCTTTATTTTCAGACTGACTGAAGTCTTCTCTCCCGCATAATGGTAATGAAGCCATATGGTATGTGGAATTGGATTACTAACAAATGTTCCATACCACCGTCTTTCCCTTGGCTTTCTTTTTCTCGTCACCACCCCCCGTCAGCCCCTCCTCTCTCACTCTGTCTCCCACTCTTTCGCGTTCCCCTTCTCTCTCCCCCTGTGTCGCTGTCCCCCAATAAAGCAGCCATTTCAAATTGGAACAGCATGTTGTCTAGGAGTGCGCACCTCATTTATAAGATTAAATTAAAAGCCAGCCTTGCTCAGATGGCATTCTGTGATGATGAGGATAAGGAGGGAGGTCATAGGAGGAGGAAACCTTCTCAGCTGCACACAATCATCTTCCTGTCATGTGATTTGCTGGTTCCTGGTGGTGACACCTTCTTCCTGTCACCTGTTATGATGTGTCAAATGCCACACCTAAGACCCTAAGCTAATGTGTCCAAGGTTATGATCTTTTGCGTATCGTTTCGTTCAGCCATACTTTTGCAGCGTTATTAGACGCTTTTTAATATGTGTTATAAAGTAGCTTAACACGGCTACAGGTTTGGGTCTTGTCACAGACTCAATGAAAAGATATATCACACGAGGAGCTAAAAAGACCTTGCAAATTATGCTCTATAAATGGAAGAAAATCTCATTTTGTTCTCTACCTAAAAACAGATGAACTTTTATTGAAAACGTGGAAGCGATTAGTTTAAGGGGCGTCTTTTAGTGTAATTCCCAAATGAAACGAGCAGGCCCTGTATTTATGAAGCCCGTAGCACAAAGAAGGGAGCTCTTAATGAGGCAATTAAGCTGAGGGGTCGAGAGACTTTGATCTAGAGCGCAGTGATTTTTATAAAAACATCGCACAGTGATAGATACTCATAACTCAGGGGCCTTAATTGTGCTTAATTTGTTTGGAATAGGAATGTGCTTTCAATTAGAGTGTGGATTTGGGCCTGTGTGTTTAAAGCAGGCTGTCAGAGAAAATTAAGAAGCAGTTTGGTTCCCCTCCCGTGTTACTGTTTTTTATCACGGCCAGAGGGAGCGAGACTCGGCAGATAGACGGATGAAGAGACCAAACAGAAGGTAGAGAGGTAATTAGGCAACAAAAACAGATCTCTCGGATGAAGCCACAGACGGATGGATGGCTGAACAGGGACAGATGAGAAAACCCTTGAGAAAACATAGAAGTGTGTGGCTCCGCAGTGCTTTACCTGTTGGCTTTGCAGCCTTTCATACTTCGAATACCACCATATAACTACACATAACATCTAAACTACATTCTGCTTATTATAAGCAACTGCAGGATAATTTTCTGTAAAGTTGCTGTCCTTAGCAGACCTGGGGTTCTCTCACTCTAACTTCCTGATTCCCAGCTGTCTTTATTTTGTTTCCTTCTTTTGTCAGGTTCCAGAAACTTTTGATCTATTGGCCTGCATTTGTTTAGCTCAGATTTTTTTTTTTAAATAAACTGACAACTGTTTGAATTTATGAATCGATCAAGAGGTCTGTCTATGTCACATTGTGGCTGTGGTGTAATATGAGCTTGTCTTTTTGGAGCCAAGTCGCTTGTTTAGGGCTTGTTTTCATTTCCTGATAGCTTGTTGCTCTTGCAAGATCTGGCAATAATTCCAAGAGAATATGTGCAGCGCTCTTACAGAAATATAATTTATTTGAAAGATGGGTTGGACTGAGTGGGCCTGTATTCATCTAAATTGTTTTTTTTTTTTTTATCTGTGTGCTTTTTTAAATATACTGATAAAATCAAATGGTTCTTGAAAGAATCGGAAGCAAAAGCTTTTTTTTCAAGTCATGATGATGTCATTGGTTAAATTCACTCCTTGTGTTCAGTGTGCTGGTAGTGCTTGTGGAAATATGAGAGAGGTGTGTTTGGGGGTGTGACTGGCATTATTGACATGTCTGGTTTGGAGTGATTGATTATGTGCTTGGACAAAGTAGTAGTTAGACAAAGTGCCACAGGGATGTTTTGGCACTGAACTTTGTTTTGAGTCATTTTTGATATTGTTATTTTATGGCATGTGTCAGTGGAGTGGACTATACATTTTTCCACAAATATTTTGTTTTTGTTGTTGTTATTTTGCCTTGTCAGCATTACCTAGGGAACTATTGTCTATCTTACAGGCAATTTGTAACAGACTTCCAAGGAGGATGTCATCTAGTGCCAGCATCCTCTTCTTTCACACTCCATGTCCTCCTTTACAACATAAATCTTCTCTGTGACTTTCCTCTTCTCCTTCAGCCCTGAAACTCCATCTTCAGTACCACCTTCACCTATCTGGCTTATTGCTGCCCTAATCATACCGGCTGGTTGGAACCATACCCGGGGCTCTGTACATAATTTCCTTAGGGATTATTAAAGTACTCTGATTTTGATTCTGATTCAATCAGGAAAACTGGCCATTCTCTAGGCTGGGAGTAACATTATTAAATACCTTACAATTCCTTTGTTAAATATTTCTTCAAGTGGATTATGTTCCGATTGACATAATGTTTCTAGTTGTTACTGGCTTTTCTGTCTTAGTCCTACTTATTTTAATTAGGACTCACACTTGACTCTCAGGCTTTGTTAGCGATGAAACACCTTAGCCTTAAATTATTGCATTCTTTCACCAAAATTTAAGCCAGTCCTAACAATTACGCTAGTTTTATAAATAGACAACTTACAAATTCTCACATTTGATGGATATTTGTGAAATATGTAGAAGTTACATAAAAGAAAAAAAAGTCAATCACTTACAGTGTGGTATGTGTAATGTATTTTTAGGGCACTTTGTTATTAATCCTGAGAAGTCATTTAATGGGACACTTCAAAAAAATGTCATGCCCTCAGCTGAGGAAAGCCCGTCGAGCTAATTGTCTTTTATACTAGAAGCCATTTCCAAATATTCAGGGCATATTGATCATTTCTTTAATTGATACTGTGGGGTACCAATTCCTCATCAAATGCTGTTCTCAGAACTGCTCGTATCTCAATTCTGGTGCAATTTTTCTCCTAATTCTTCCATAATTACTTCACGTCATGTCATACTTCATATCACTAGTCTTGCAATATGTTCTTAACTACTGTTCAGGTTGCAAATTAGTGACTGGCAGTCTGTTTCCAACAAGTGTCATCTAGTTAAGGAGATGAATGGGAATAATGTCTTCAATTTATCTCTCTTGACCTGAATTGGGTGTTTGCACCTGTGTGTGTGTGTGTGTGTGTGCACCTAAATGACAGACAGTCAAAGATGAAGAGAGAAAGACGAGAGGCTGCTCTATGCTGACAGGCAGATGGTCTCTCTCACTGTCTCTCGATGTCTTCCACTTCACACTCCATTACACCCGCCTCCTCCTATCAGTGTGTTGCCTGTCATTCACTGTGCTCTAACATCCACTCCCTCTCTCTCTTCGTCCCTCTCCTCCTCCTGCTCTCGCTCGCAGTCTCTCTCATCCTTCCATGCTTGTCTGCTTTGTTGGCTGCATGTCAAGTGTCAGGTGCGATCGCAGCTGACTGATCCACTGTGGCATGTGCGTTGGTGTAAAACCAGTAAAGCGATGTCTTCACTCCCCCCCTCGCATCCCTGCCTCCGTCCCCAGGGCTGTCTGCAATGGTAAGGCTCCTGCTTGCTTGCTGAGAGGCCAGCAGGCCCTCAGTGGTCTCCAAAGAGCTGTTAGGGTGAAATCCCCCCAGCAAAGATACTTGGCAGCTATTTATAGCCACAAGGGACAGAACCTCTACTGATCCCACTGTTGTACCGCCACTGCTGGTAAGTAGCACGCTGTCTCACGGGCATTCATGGGTTACAGCCTCCTTTGACCAGAATGCCTGGCTGGGTCTGTGGCAGTGTTTGAATGATTTAAAATTCATGGGTTATGATTCAGGTGTGAATGCTTAAAAAAATCACTTTCATGTTTAATGTGCTTGTCACATTTGTGCCCTCAGTTTAACCTGTAGATAGTATCTTATAGTAGAACCTGGAGCCTCACTGAAGAATGAACCACACATTTTTCATAAAGATTCCTTAAATTTGTCACAACCAAGATGGTTGATGTACAATGAAGGGACACGTGGCCAAGCTGCCCAAGCAATCCAACCTAACACAAGCAATCTAACACTGATTTTGGCATCAATGTATGACTAATCAGGAAAAGTGTGTGTTTACATTGCCTTTCAGCATTTTTTTATTAATCTGGTTTTTTTTTTTTGCTTTTTAATGCTATTCTCCATCTTCAAGGCTCTCCTATCTGAATGGTTACAGTGCATGTTCTGAGTGTCATGACATACCCTATTCCCAGTGTTTCCTTTCAGCCTCTTGACTGCCGACTCTCTAATTAAACAAAAACACAGTAAAAAAACACTACTGTACAATATTCTGTTAACAGTCAAGAATTATATTTCTTTATCAGTATGTGTGATCATATCCTCGCATCACTACGCCATATGGTACGAAATCTAAAATTTCTTTTGTCTTTCCTTTGAGCCCACCTCCAAACTAAGCTAGATGTTACAGGTGTTCCCCTACCATTCAGTGAAGTGGGATAAGAAAGTTTTGAATGAAAGATTATGAAACATCAATCCTTTGGAGCAGCCTTTTATTCGATTTCAGGCACAGTGCAGACTAGGCCCTGCAAATTATCCATTATTGTCCGTCTCTGATCAGCGTATGCTAAAGATTTGCCAGCTAAGCAAAATCGCCTGAGCCGTTTCCTGCTTCTTTCTCTGCCGGCTTTGTTGTAGAGGTAAACCTGGCCTCCCAGAAAAAAAGACCCTTTAATTAGCTTGAATAATAGCCATGCATGTGTGGACTTAATCCCTTTGGCTAGCGCTACTCCGTTAATGGTTTCCTTGTCACTCACTGGGCACTGCATGAAAGCACGATCTGCTTTTCACTCCCAACACCTTTCTTTCTTTCTGCGCCGTCCCTCTTACCCTCACCCGCCACTCCATACCCAAGCATCCTTCCTCCTGCTGACCACAACAGGTTTCCTCTTTTATTCATTCCCTGCAGCCCTCGTCTTTTGAGCTCCTGAATTATGATGAATCTGCCCCTAATCTTTGATAGAAAACTCTTCTCACTCTTCAACAAATGAAAAAAATTATTCTCTGTGTTCGTGTTAACTAGAACAGAGAACACTAGATCAGAGTGGAGATGTGCTGAGAAAGCAGTTGTTTGTTAATAAATGTTTTCAGGGCTGACACGAACGGCACTCGTGCACAAACGATGTTAAACTGGTTTTGTCACAGCTTGAAGGGAACCTTTAACATTATGAAATTTTGATATTTAGCGTGACAGCTGACATTTAATATCCACTTGCTGTCTTTATGCTTCATCACTGAACTTTGGATGAAATTTGCCAAATGCCACTCGAAGGGTCACAGGACAAATGCACCGTTCTCTCTGCTCTTAGTCTACATTTTGTCTCCTCCCCCCATCACCGACAGCAGAGCAGAACTGAAGCCATATAGAAAAGCGCTTCACCTCCAAAGAGTCTTAAGATGTAAATCAATAAGAGATGGAGCAAGGCAATACATTTTCATTGTCGAGGCTCAGTGTGAACTGCCGGTGCATGACCTGCTCCAGAGGGAGACGAAGCTGCCCAACACCTGACCAAGAGCAATATTGAGCCAGATTATCCCTCCTATTCATTTTCTCCGTGTCTGTCTTCTCTGTATGTGTGTCTCTTTTTGAACATTTGTTTTGTTCCTGTCTCTGAATGCCACCAGCAAATAAGGCCCAGGTTTAATATTAAAGGACAATAAATAGCCACGGATGTCTATAGGTGAAAGTCGCTCTCCCCTGCAGTTCCAGGGGCCTGGTATAAATCTTTTAAATTATAAATCAATAAATAGTTAATACAATAATAGGAATCTTTATAAATATTTAAGTAAGAGGATAGAGACAGAGTGGAGGCTGAAGCAAAGAGACGGAGGAGCTGTGTGTGCTACTGAGTGCGCAAAAAAAGATTATACACGCCCATGCAGATTAGCCACGAAAACACAAAAAGGCAGAAGTATGCCCACGGAAAGGATGTTTCTGTACATGAATGCATTATTTCTGGACATTTGTATATACAATCAGAAAATAATTAACTAAAGTACTACTACAACACTGCATTGTTGGGCTTTGGGATTCATAATAGAAGAATATAAAAAACAGGTAGAAAGGTTGCTAACATAAGCCAGATGCTTCCACTGACAGGGTTGGTTTTTACACAATAACTGCATGAAAGAAAACATGGAAAATAACTATTAAAAGACCACTTGCACACATATTTCCCTCTTCCCCTCTGCCTGTTTATCCTCCCATCCTTCTATCTCCCTGACAGCCCTAACATTGTTCCCCCTCGCCGTCGGGAGTTAATTTGCCAGAACATTCACGGTGCACACTGTGATCACCTAGTGAATACCCCCATAATTCTCTCTGCCTCTGCCTCTCCTTCTCATCCAGCCATGGAAATGACACCGAGAGGCTGACAGTTCAATTTACCCATAACTGATGGTGGCTATCATGGCGGCACTGTGCGCCAGCCCTTTCCTGTTGACTTTTATTTTTACCTACCGAGAGAGATGCTGCTGGAGCGCGTCCCGCCATTCACCCTTCTAGGCTCCAGCGGCGCCTCCTCTCCTCATCATCACTGCTGGTTCTCTGGGGAGAGATGCTGCCACTTGTTTATGTGGCCCTGTCAGTGCCCCCCCTCCCAGCCATACGCATTATTCCACCCTGTGTACTTATCAAGCAAAATATTCTTCCATTGCCACCCCTCCTCTTCTCATCTCCCTGCTCTTCATAACGTAATGGAGGAGTTATTGATCTATATCCTTGGTCATGATGCCTGTCAGCTGGTTGTTGTTACCCCCTCATCATGCCATTGATATACTCCCCCTCCTCCTCTCCTCTTCCAAATGATTTTCTCCTTCCTCTCGCCTCTTTTCCATTATCCACCTCCGCTTTACATAAATCCACACGGTCATTAGATCCATCAAAAGCTAATGAACATCATCCATTTCCACCACCCTTGTCTCTTTCTCTTTTTTTTTCTTCCAGCTAGGTTACTTTCTCTTGCCTCTGCATGCAGGTACTGATGTGCACACATAGAATATGTGCATACAGTACATGCAACGTTACCACCACATATATTCATTTGCCATATCCTAATCTTAAATTTGATGGGATATACAGATGACAAGCTTTTGATAATTTCACTATGCAACTTCCTATTGTGCTGTAATTGGGCTACAAATACAAGAGAAGAAGATCTGAAGATCTTTTGTAAACTAGAGATGCCTTCATTTTATCATTACGTGGTTTTTAGGTAAGTAGATGGCAGTGTTACTCCTTTACAATTAAATGTGTGGCAAAGTGTACAGAGTCAAGGAACACTTTAAGTCCACCTCTGTGTCTGAGACACACACACACACACACACACACACACACACACACACACACACACACACACACACACACACACACACACACACACA